>NC_044581.1:14737500-14782500 GCF_901933205.1 Camarhynchus parvulus | reverse complement strand
ATAAAGATGACTGGCTGAAGAAGTAACATTAGCAAAAATTTATTTTGTGTAGCAAAACAGCTGCCCATATTTTCTCTCAGTGTAACTGTCCATCACACCATAAGGTGAACCAACAGATTCTGCAGACTGTTATAAACATGTTAATTCTTTAATAAATTAGCCACAAAAGAAGTGTTAATTAACTAGTAAAAATGTTTAGGGATTCTGTGAGAAAAAAAATCATAAGGATAGAAAAATGTATGCTTAGCGATATGTAAAAAAAATACAGGTTTTTAACTCAGTTTCTGAGACTTTTACAACAAAGTACAGAGAAAGACAGATTAAATTATGTTCTGACTACATGCACTGAATAAGCCCAAAGGGAACCTCTGTATATAGTTATCAGTGGCACTGAAATCTGCTTAGGAAAGCAACAAGTCTTTTGTTCTGTTGACAACAGTTATTACAATTAATTCATTTTGTGATTGGTATTTGCACTGAGTGACAAGGTGTTATTTTACCTCAGTAAAAGTTAAAATGGTAATACCTACATGCGAAATAACACTGAGTTTGCTATCACTCACTCAAGAAAAGAAAAGACTGTTCAGAAATGCCTGCTCAGCCACCACTCCTGCAAACCTGAAGTGTTAGCATCAGGCTTCTCCTGCTCTTATTTCCCCAGATTTGCGGTTTTGCTCTTCTAAAAGTTTATTTGGGAGGAAACAAAGAATGGAAAAAAAAGCTTACTTTTTGCTAAGCGACAGAACAAAGCATCAGTGAACAGAGCAAGGGGTCTGCAAAGGTTCAGCTGCAGGTGGGGGTGAGATGCCGGCTGTAGATGCAGGCAGCCTGCCCCGGGTGTCCGTGCTGGGGGACACAGCGTGCCCCGGGCACAGTGCAGCAGCAGCAGCCGGCACACCCGGGCTGGCTCTCGGGGCTGCCGGGCGAGAGCAATCCCCTGCCGGGACAGAGACAAGCGCAACCATGGGCAGGGTGCTCTCTGTGCCATGCCTGGGAGCCGCAAGAAGGGGTGTCCTGCATCCCCGGCCCGGCTGTGCTCTGTGCCGGTGGGATGCTCTCTGCGCTCCGCGACAGCAGCGGGCTGGCTGCGGCCCCGATCCTCGCAGGGACACGGGAGGCGACAAGCCCCAAGGGGTAAGAGCAGGGTCTCTGTGGCCGGAGGCACGGCGAGGTGCCAGGCAGGTGCTGGTGCTGCGGGCACGGAGAGCACGGGGCTCCGGCGCCCGTCCCGGTGCCCGTCCCGGTGCCGCAAGGCGGGAGCTCTGCGGGGCCCAGGGGAAAGGGCAGGGCAAAGCCGAGCCCCATGGCTACAGCCACACCTGGCTCTGGCCCCTCTCTGCAATATCTGAGCCCCATGGCTGCAGCCACACCTGGCTCTGGCCCCTCTCTAGAATACCTGAGCCCCATGGCTACAGCCACACCTGGAATACCTGAGCCCCTCTCTGGAATACCTGAGCCCCATGGCTACAGCCACACCTGGAATACCTGAGCCCCTCTCTGCAATACCTGAGCCCCATGGCTACAGCCACACCTGGCTCTGGCCCCTGTCTGCAATACCTGAGCCCCATGGCTACAGCCACACCTGACTCTGGCCACTCTCTGGGACACACGAGTCCCATGGCTACAGCCACACCTGGCTCTGGCCCCTGTCTGCAATATCTGAGCCCCATGGCTGCAGCCACACCTGGCTCTGGCCCCTCTCTAGAATACCTGAGCCCCATGGCTACAGCCACACCTGGAATACCTGAGCCCCTCTCTGGAATACCTGAGCCCCATGGCTACAGCCACACCTGGCTCTGGCCCCTGTCTGCAATACCTGAGCCCCATGGCTACAGCCACACCTGGAATACCTGAGCCCCATGGCTACAGCCACATCTGGCTCTGGCCCCTCTCTGCAATACCTGAGCCCCATGGCTACAGCCACACCTGGGGGGCTCTGGCCCCTCTCTGCAATACCTGTGCCCATCTGCATAGGGAGCAGGCCCTATGCTTGCTAGATTCTCATCTGCCCATTTTTAGCATGAGAAAGACAAAGCAAGGAGCAAGGAGCATTAGATGATATAAATTTTACTTTTTGTAGCAGGACCCAGCAAACCAAGGAAAGTTTGCAGCACTAGCAAATGGCAAATAATCCATTAGCTATGGATATTTCAGCACGTCTCTACTTTTATTATGAGTTAGCCCCTCTAAACCATTGACTTAACAGAGAATCATTATAAATCCCCATTTTGAATTTTTTTATTAGCAGTATTTATCACCTTCTCAAAATCAATCCTATATTTTTAAATTAAAACAAATGACTACTTGTACTGCAATCAATATGAGTACATTTCCCTTTTTTAAAAGGAGAAAAAATGGAATACAAAGAAATGTCCTTCTTTGGCTGCATCAATCCAATTTCAATATAATTCAATATTTAATAAATATAATCCTCCATGTCTGTGCAGGGAAACATCATAAAAAATGCAAAAGGTTTCTTGGTCTCCAATAACTTGTATGAAACAAAGTGTTTCCTTATTCCTTCCATAAATACTGCAGTCATATGCTACTGTGTTTTGTTCTTCCTTCTTATTAGAAAGAGTTTGCTCTGATTATGTATAAGAAAGGTGGTTTACATATTTCATGATTAAAAATCCAAAATGCCTACCTACCATCTCCAGAAAAATATCATCTTTATCTCCTTATGCTTCTTTGACTTGTCGTTTTTGAAAGGGCAAGAAAGACAAAACCTTATATAATACCTAATTTGTACATCTGTGGTTTCCCTCTGACTTGCATAGGCACCATATGTTTTTAATTATCATAATAGCCTTAAAGAACCTGTTCAGTGGGAAACACATATGATCCTTTTATTAGTGGTTTGCAATTTAAACAGTTTTAACAGAAAAGGTCTGGCTATAAGGGACTGAGAAGCACAAAGGTCTAAAAACCCTGTTATTGACCTCTGAAAGCATGAGTTCAGATCCCACCCACCGAGGTGGGACCTGGCTCTACTGCCTCTGACAGAGGTAATCAGTTGCACGTGAAATGGCTTTTCTGGACCTTAAAAGATATAATCTCCAATCTCAAATGACTTGATGTTTCAGTCAACAACTGGCAGAGTGAAACCAGGGTCTCTGAACACCACCCTGTACCCACTCTGTGCCTGCTCCTGCCTAGCAAACACTCTCACAGCCGTGGTGCTGTGGGAGAAGCCCTGTGAGCTCCAAAAGCCCAGAATTTCAGCAATTCTCATGAGTCATTGCCCTTTCAAATTCCCAGTTTTGTCCTTTATGCAAACGCAAGACTGGTGAGCGTGCCAATATCCCAGTCATTCGGAGGTAGGAATTAAATTTAACAAGTTCAATTCACTCCTGATTCTGGACATCTAAACACATAATCAGTCTGATAATGTTATTAATTATCATTCAAGTGACAACCTTTGACACTGGCATGCTCCCACAACCTCCCTACTCCAACAACTCAAACAGAAAATCGTTGGCATGAAAACCCACAGTCTTATGAACAGAAATTGCAAATAAGCAGGCACTGAACATACAACAGGGAGTGAGCAAAATCCCCCTTTTCAGAGAGAAAGCAGAGGCTCACACAATAGCAGAGTCACTTGACCCAAAATGAAATTCTCCACAACTTCATCCCAAAACAGATAATTTTCACCCCAAACAAAGGTCTGTGGGGAGAAGAGGGTGGGGAAGGAAGCCTAGCTAAAATTACACTGAGGCTGGAAGTCGTTATGGCTCCATCTCAGGAGATGGATGGTGTCCTCATTAGAACGAAGCTTTATTTAGATGGACAGACAGAATCCTTATTAGAACATTAGGCTGAAAAGTTTAAATGTCAGGAAATACAAAATTAGGATTCTGCAAATAAATGCTAACTTGGAGAAAAAAAAAACTTAGAGCTTCCAGTACAGATCTCACTGCGATACTTAGGAAAAAATGCAATCACTCAGGAATTGCAATCTCCCATGCCAATCTAACCCTTCAAGGGTATTCTTGGAAAACTCAGTTTCACAAAAGTCAGAGAAGAACCCTTTTCTTGGGCAAAGTGGTTTCCACTCATGGTCTGATGCTATCAGCTCCATCCCTGGCTGCCCACCGAGCCCAGGGGGAAGGGAGGACTCAGGACCTGCCGTCTCCCACCACCCATTTCAGGAAAAGCCCATCCAAAGGGGAACATGCTAATGTTGGAAACCAATTTCCAGCTGCACAGACCCCAAAAACTGTGAATCAGCCACTCTATGCCCTTCCCTGTCTCATTCCCCATTCTCAGGCCCTCTGCTTTCTCCAGGGAAACTCAGGTATTTTGCAGTGATGGAAAGACAAGCTTAATTATTTTGCATACAAAAGAGATGGTCATAGTTTTCCATTTTACCTGCAAGCTAATGGATCTTGGGATACCAGACGTGGATGCTGAAAATCCCCTCTGGAGCCCTTCTGGTGATTTGTCGTCTCTTGGTTGCCTTTGGTGCACACGGATCTCTGCCGAGGTAATATGTGAGCTATTGCACACTAAAAGCAGATTTTTGAGAGAGGAAGCTCAGGCGCCGCACACACACACACACACACCCCTGCCCAGGCACCCTCCACCCCCTCATCCTGCACCATGCAGGGACCTGAGAAGGATCTTCTCATCCCCCAGGCTTTGTGGGCCAGGCAGCAAGGGCATGGCAGGGCTTGCTGCTGAGGGCAGAGCTCTGCAGGGCATGGGCCTTGTCCCTCTCCCAGGGTCATGGGGAAGGGCTATGGGTGTTGCTGTCCCCCCCACCATGCTGGGACAGACCCAGGGAGCTGGGGACATGGAAATGCTGACCGAGCAGCCACCTCCATGGAGCTCACCTGAGCTCCCTGTTCCTCCTGTGCGCAGCCGCTGATGGCAGAGGGTCATCCACCTGCACATCGCAGGCCTGCCGCCGTGGCCAGGGGCCTCGACACTGAACCAGGCCTCTAGGCCTCCTCACTGAGCTTTCTACTCGGGCCAGAAGGGGATGCTTATAGAAATAGATTTTCTGCTGGAAAATGTAAAAGAAAAATAAAATCTTGCATTTGATCACCTAAATAAATATAGGCTTCTCTCTTTAGGAGTCTGGGGCTTTTTTTTCCAACGTGAATCCAGCAGAAATTTAGCTTTCCTTTCGCACAGCCTCACCCGTAGATCATCAGGGTGAAGTTTTCTGGTGAACAGAGGTGCTCAGTGTTTAGCTTGCGGCATTGGGAGGATGGCAGGGGACACCATGGTTGCAGTCGCTCCGCCAGAGGATGATCACTGACCAGGCCAGCCTGACTTCCACATGGTCAGGTTTGTGTACCTCACAGCCTGACTTCCACACAGTCGGCTATGGGTACCTCTCACACCACTTTCTAAGCAAGTGATTCTGCCAGCCCCCAGCAAAGGAGGGAGCAGGCACATGTCCCACCAGGATGTATTTCCTCACCTATGGAAACACACACATGATCCATCCCTCCCTCCATCCAGCTGCTGAATTGATGTCTGCCACCACCAAGTACAGTCAGCCCAGGGACCCCTCATGCTGCAAGTCTCAAGCAAAGTGCTTCTGCTTCATCTTCGTCTCCCATACACAGTTCTACCTTAAGAGAAATCCCAGCTCTGGGCCTGAGAAAACTCTTTCTTTTTTCTCTTTAAGGATCCTCCTTTCACAGTAAGGATCCTCCAAATTTCCAAAAAGTGGATAACAACAATACCACTGTGATCCCATCTGCACACAGCAATGGCACTGTAATGCATAGAGCATAAACCACCAAATTCCCACAGACAGCATCTGTCTTACTACAAACAATGGACCATTATCTTGTAAATAATTCTGATTAAGCTGCAGCATTTTCCCCAAACAAACAGTAGGGGAGCAGAGGGTGAGGATTTTTCTAGTGGGAGTGTCGGTTTTCTCCTTCCCCAGCACTGACACTCAGTTTTTTATTCAACTGATTGGCCCCTTCCCCTCCCTGTTCTGTCCCCCATGGCTTGGTTTTCATCTTCTGACCTTATCCTGCTGTCAATCATTTTGGCAACTAAAGAGGGAGCTGTCATGTTAATGGGATTCCCACCTCTATCCTTTGGGAAAGCTTTTCTGGTTTGTTTTCTTCTTTTTCACCCCAATGTACAGTTATATAATGATTAGTGAGTACACCCACAAGCCCTCCCGTTATTGAACAGTTCTGCTGTCAGGGGATGGAAAACTCAGTGGCACTGCTGGGTGCTCCTTGGCGCTGGCCAGGGTTTGGGGACGTCTGGTTGTGTGGGTGATGTGTCTCGGTGTGTTTGGCATCTGGATGAACATGGCATGGCAGCAAACTTTGCTGGGTAAAAGCTGTCACCCTCTTCAAACTCACAGCAGGGACAGCAGAGGCCTCAGCTGCAGCAGTGGGGAGTGGGGCGGGCTCTCCAGCCCCCAGGAGCAGCACACTGCTCTGCTCTGCACCCCAGCTGGCAGGCTGAGCCAGCAACAGGTTAACAAGCATAATCTGAAAGGATGTAAAGGAGAACCAAGCACACAGACTGGAACACGGTTAGGTGTGCAAAGGGAAAATTGAAATGAGACACAATCAGGGCTAAGGTGGCCTTTTTCTAAGGTTCTCAAATTGATCTATGTGGCAGCTGTGAATTGAGGAGAGCCCCAAATAAATCCTGAATTTCATCTTTAACCTATTCATCTCAATGCACAAACCTTTTCTTATATGTCTCTCTTGATAAATGTCCCGTTTCTATATGGCTGAAGTGTTGGTTTTTCTTCCCTGCATCCTCTTAATTTGCCTTGTTATTCATGTGAGAATTTTGGGGTCAAACACAGTTTCTGGCTTGAATAAAAAAAAAATTAAAAAATAAAGGAGCAAGGACTAACACAGCATGGGGACATTGAATAACAGGCAAGAAAAATTTTAACTTCCAAGTTGTGAACTGAAATCACTGACATTCAATAAAAAACCACACAAGAGCCAATTCAGCCACCAGACTGGGATCTTCTGAGCACCATGGGGACCAGTCACACTGCCCTGAACAGGAGGGACAAACTGTGGCAGACAGTGTGTCAGGACCTCAGTCCTGCCAGGGAGCTGCTCACACAGGAGAGCTGCAGCAGTGGGGAGAGAGCAGCCCTGCAGACCCATGGCTGAGCCATTGCCTGCCATGGCTGGTGGCACATGGGGCTGAGGCTGGTGTGATGTGGTGAGGACAAAACCTGCCAGTTCATCCCAAAGAGGCCTGAGGTAAAAATTCATGGATTTGGTGAAAAGATACTATGGTTAAAGCAGGCCACAGCTGCTGCAGAGCCTTGAGCACCATTGCTGGGCACGGGCAGGGGTAAGAGAGATTTTGGTGATGGGTTCTCGGCTGCTCAGGAAATCAGGATCAGCCACACTGCTGGGGCACCACAGCCATGTACACACCCAACCTCTGTTTGCAACATGTGTTTATTTTCAGCAGGAAATTTTTATAGCTTACTGTAGTTATGTCAGAGAAGGAAGCTTTTGTACACTGAGGACTTATATAATGTTCTTCATCTTCAAAGTGCTTTACAAACATTAATTAATTCATTTATCCTCACAGCACTCCTACCAGGGAGATAAGTACTATTATTTTCCATTTCGTAATGTAGAATCCAAAGCAGAAAACTTATTTCTTTCCATGGTCAGTGAGCAAATCACAGGTAGACCTGCAGGAGAAGTGAGGATTGCCAGCTTCTGAATTGGATCCCCCCCTCCCCAAATCGTTTTTAAAAGACTTGTGTTCTGACAGAGTCATGCCACATATCGGGATATGCCTTGGGTTTTTCCTTCAGTAAGAGATAATTAAGGAACAATTCCCTCTCTGATCCCCAGCATGGCATGCTATTTTCTTCCCCACTGGTGCTCTGCAGCTGAACAATGGCTGTTCTATGCAGGGAAGGGCGCTACAGACGCCCCGGATCAGAGGAGATCGGCTTAAAGGAGCTGGCTGGCCTTCGTCTCGCCCCGCGGACAATGGGGCGGGCAAGGCAGCCCGGGTGCAATGCCTGACGTGGGGGTGGCTTCAGGGACACCTGTTTGTAAATGGCACTGCTCTGGGCAGGAGCCTCTCTTAGCTGAAATCACTCACACCCGCTATACCTATCTAGAAATTTCATGTAGCAGGAAAATTGCTGTGGTTTCCAGTATTTGGTCTCAATCCCAGTATTTGGTCTCAATCCTGAGTGCAATCCTTTGACATTCACGTGGGAGGAGTGCAGAGTGCTCCTGGTTCACCTCTGTGGTGCTGCTGTAAATAAATCTCTTTCCTGTCTGCTCCTCTCCAGCAAATGAGCGGCTGCTTCAAATGGCAATAACAATTATTGTGAGCTTGAGAGGCTCGATTTCAAGACAGTTCAAAAACCAAAGTTGTGACCAGGTCTTCTAAGGAAGTGTTCAGATCCAAGAACTTCAGGCAAAATCAGGGATGACAAACTGGGAAAAAATTCCCTGAAATTTTATAATTTCTAAGAAAGACAAATTTCACCTGTTACAATCCTTGTTAGTAGATTGGCCACCCTGGGTTTTTTCTCACTTTATGTTTTTACAATAATCAGACTGCATAAACCCACAAACTTTCTAGGCAATTTTCAAGCTCAAAAAATATACACTCATTAACAAAGTACACCATGGCATACTGCAGAAGATATGACCATGTCCTACTGGGGAAAGGCCCGTACCTAGATGTTGTTTCAGAACAATCAGAACAATTGTTTAGTGATAAATGTTTTTTGCATATGACTCATCAACCCTTGAAAACAGGATTCCTTATATAATACAAGTGCTGACACAGCCTTCACTTGAGTGGTGTGACTGCAGCTGTATAATTACAACTTTAGATTTGATGTTATGGACCTTAGGTTATGCCATTCAGACAAGTGCTCCATTGTAATACAGAGATATTTTTTCCTTAGTCATATTGCCCACAGGACAATAAGGACTATATTCACAGCTCACTGCATAGAAGTTTAGGCATGGAACAGCCAACGGTACTACACAAAACAAGATTATACCCAATGGGGGTTAAATGGATTCATAATTGCCACTTTTTCTTGTATTTTTTTTTCTGTGCTCCTAGTTGATACTTTTTTGGAAGTGCTCTCCAAATAAAAGGAAGAACAATGTCACACTGAGTCTGGATAAATGTTACAGTTGTCTCACAAATGCTGTATTATTTCTAGCCCTTCCAAAATAATATAATTGTCCTACTGCTGAACCACAGATTTTTCTCAGTATGACACAGAACACTAAAATGTCAGGTCCTGACTCATGGTGTTTTGGTGGAATAAATAAAAAGCACCAATATGCTATTCAGAAGGGGGAGCATTAATGAAGATGTGACACCAGGAGCCCCAGCCATGTTTTCCTTTAGCTCCCACTGCACGCTCAGCGGTGCTCCGGACAGTGGGCCACCTGTCAGGGACCCCATCCTGGAAACACTTACCATGGACCTGGGTGGTGCTACTGGCACTGGCAAGGCTGGCTGCTGCTTCTCCTAAGCTCGCTTTACCTCAGGAGAATCCTACGTGGGCCTGGGAAGGGAGGCTATTCTCGGGATGCTCACTGCACATTCTTCCCACGGGAAACCAAATGAGTGTTCAGGGTTATTTGCGGATTGGAGCTGTGACTTCAGTAAGGCTGGGCAGGATTACCCAAGAAAGATCACTCTTTCTCTGTGCTCCTTGTATTTGTCCACTGGGACAGGCCTTGCACACCCATCACTCACTAAGTCTGCATTTCCAGCTGCAGCACTAGAACCCCGTATTTGGCTCACCCCGGCCGAGCACCCCAGCACTGATATTTACACACTTAATCCACCCACACTGCTCGTTTTCAACCCAGTGCCATCCACAAAAATTTCTACTGGATTTTCATAGTGACAGAGGAGAAACAGCCCCCACATTCCCAAGGTATTTTCTGTGACAGAGGAAACAAGTTTACTGCCCCCCCTTATATACCTGCCTAACCATACATGGCACCATTCTAATGCCTTAAAAGACGGGATTTTTAATAAATATCATTTACAAGGCCAACAAGCAGCTTTGTAGAGTTTTCCTCTCAAAGCATCAAATAACTGTGGATTTCACGAGTGGTCTTTGGTCTACCAAAAGGTACAACAGTTTCTCAGAGAGTTTTCTTGAATTAATCAACAAAATGACTCAAAACTGCACTAATGGTTAACAGCTTTTTTTTTATTAGCAACACTGAGATAAGTTATTGAAGCATTTTAGTATTGTTTTACATTCCATTCAGAAGTGACCTAACTTGTAACTCCATATACATTTAAAGATATAGTTTGACACTTATTCAGAAAGCAACAATTATTAAAACTTACATACCTTCATTACCAGGAAACCTTAATATATTTTCTAATTACTTCCAACAATACTCTATTCCAAAGCACATGATAACCCACTAGAAGTTTACACATTTCACTTCAATCACAGGTTTTAAATTGTGGATGTCAGAGTGCTGTTCATTGAATTTTACTGTCTTTCTTGGTTAATATTGGAAAACCTGGCACAATATATTAAGCTAGAAATATTGCTTAAAGAATATGAAAAAAGATAACTACAGTATTTTTTCCTGCTAAAGCATTACAAAATACAGGACCATTAAAAACTCAAATAGAAATGACAATAAATAACCTTAAAAATGTTAAGAGAATTTTCACTCATACTAAAGTCCATTCCCTAAGCTTGCCAAACACATAAATAACAGAACATATTCAGGACCTCTATTTTTGTACTATTATGATGGTTTGTTATATATTGTGGATGTATTGTGTATACATATATTAATGCTTACACTTAAGGTATATATTTTTTTTCTTTGCAATTAATAAGCCTCAGGTAATTATTTATCCCTGGCACTACAGGCATCTAGACAGGTGGGAGCAAAACTCAGAAATTCCAGATATGCAATACTGTGCATAACAAGATCATCTCTGCATAAAGATATCCTAGGTTCCTTAGATTACAAAGATGAATTTGGTTATTTATTCCTGAAAGCCTGTAACATAAAATTATAATTGCTGTCAAATTAATTGTTTAAAATTGGCCTCATAATAGGTATTAATCGTACACTTAGTTTTGACTTACAAGAATGTCTAAATTGCTCATGTTTATGAGTAGTTATAGGAAATACTATACCTCAGACACAAGAATGTATATTCCTCAACCAAAACACAAACCAGAGCATTGTCTCACTTTGGAAAGACCTGGAAACATCTCTATGCCTCTGCCTAATCCTAAATTATAATTTAAATTTGACCTGGATATGACAAAAACAATAAGAATATATTGTTTGGGAGATGAAACTTAGAGCAAAAATCATACAGCTCTAAGCTTACATCATTATTTTGTCTGTGCAAAGAAAAGAAAAGCCTTTCTGTGCTAGGGATTTGCCTTGGTGCGGCTGGCCACTGATGTCTGAAATCAAGGCACATACCAAGGCCTCCTTTTGCAAACACAATCCCCCTTTCAGATGTGGTGCTAGGAGGGACTGAATGCCTCCAGTCTCTCTGGGAATAGGAGGTACTCAGCACTTAGCTGTATCAGATATTTTAGGGGTTAATTTCCAGAAACATAAATGGAATGGGAATGTCACACCACAGTATGAAGAATGGTAAGAACTAAAAGTTTCCAACAGTAAACAAAATGGTGATACTGAACTTGTCACCTGACCAATTTCTGATAAAACAAAATACAATCAAATTAAATTACATGAAAATAGCAATGAAATTTAAAGTCAAATAAACATAGGACCTGATTCTGCAATCCTTAGTCATGTAAGTAGTGCTACTCATCAGGAATGAGGGATGCAAGACTGGGCCCTTAGCTTCTGCTTAGGAAGTCAATGTTGATTCAGACAGTATCTCTTCTAGCCAAAAATATGCAGCAAAAGGAAAGTAACATAAACAAGGCTAAATGTCAACAGTGTTTGCAGACTTACAGACACCATCCATTTGTTTGTACTGAAATGACTAGCGAACCATTTGGCAAATACAATGCTATTCACAGACCAGCCCTTTTATCCAGCAACACAAACTTCACTGGATCACTGGCATTCCCAGTTAATTAAAAAAAGGAAGCAAGCCATATGAGTTTGGTTTGATATTGCCATGCAAATGGCACTGTGACATCCAGAAGTGTGTCTGAAACCCAGGCGGGGGCCGAGGTGCTGATCTCCTGTTCAGAGGAACAGTTTGTACTCTAAAAGCTGCCCTTGGACCTTCTAACTGAAACTAAGAAACCTCTTCAAAAGCACGATAATGGGGTAAAGAAAAGCCTGCTGTAAAACTTCCATATCATTTCATTCTGCCTTGAAGGAAAAGAATATTCTGGTTACTCCTCCAACTACAGATCAGGACAAAGCGTTCCTTAAGTGCGTTGCATGATATTGTAAATGGGCAGTGCTACAATTTGCTGCAGTAGGATGACCTTCCATTGCCTCAGAGCTGTCCTAGAGCTTGGATATATCAGGCCTTTTGCTTCTTAATACGGATTTTGTAATTTAAAAGTTCTGCAATAAGGATTCAGGTGAAGCCATCACAAATAATTAAAAATCTTTTTCCGTGTTTCATGTGTTGGTGGTAGTTCTGACGGGGTTAGCATTATGATCTTTTTGGTTTTGACACCTGTGGCAATAAGCAATTTACAATAACTAAATTCACTAGTTAAACATTGGGGTAGAGAACTATAATTATGTGACAATAAAGCTGTAATAATCTGCCACAATTGATCTTCCCCTTGCCCAGCCCTCTTGTCTGTGCTGCAGTTCCACATTTGGAAGGTATTTCAGAAAGTTACAATGCTGAACATTTTAATAATTCTGTGCAATGCTGAAAGCTTTCTGCTGCAAAGGAAACTGAAAGTGCTCAGCCCTTTGCAGGACCAGAACTCCAAAGCTGCTCCCATGAATCAGAGGGGCCCTGCCCTGTTTTCATACAGTGAAAGAAGTGATAATGGGGTGGAGCCTGTGCAGGAGAAAACAGCACTAATTGCAGAGGAAAGCAAGCATGAATGGAAGCAAATTAGATTTAGAGACAACATGGAACTAATACTTTTGGACATCATTAAGTGTGGATTCAATAGCACTAACCCATTAAGCAGCCAGCTAACGCCCAGGACTATATCTGGCCAGTAGCTCTGTAGCCCGTCAGCTCTCCTTTGAAAGCCTCAGTACTTCCCAAGTAGCAAATGCAAGAAGGGAAATTTTACCATCTTGGTCACAAAGCAGAGAAATTTAAAGGGGAGGAGAGAGGGAAGGGATAGGGTCTTGTCATAAAGGGCCTTGTGCACAAATCGTAAGTAAATTAAGGTATTAGAAGGTAAAACATTATTGTGATGCAACTACATGTGTGTGGGAAGACAAGCAGAAAAAGAGAAGAGCATAAATGGAAAGGAAAACAGATCTTTCAAAACTTAAATACAAAATAGATCTAGAACCTCCAAGCTTAACTTGTCAAATCAGCAAGGGCTGTGAAAGCAGAGTACATAGATGCTCAAGACAGCTACCAAGCCATGGACCTTGGGTCTCCCCTCCCCGTGGGCTACTTGCTGCTAGTCAGCAAGGAAAGAACTGTCCTCTTCTTAGGAACTGAGTGCCAGCAACATTAACAAGATCCACTCCTAGCGAGAATCACCTGAGACTCCAAAACCAAGTACGGTTCAGGAGTAACTCTAAAATTATCAATGCTCTTTTTTTCTTTCTATTCATTCTTCTGTATAAGGAGAAATATTACAAAAATTCGTGATTTTTTCTCAGTAGCATTTTGACATGAAAATTTCTTTATTATGCAGT
The DNA here is from genome assembly GCF_901933205.1 of Camarhynchus parvulus. Lineage (NCBI taxonomy): Eukaryota > Metazoa > Chordata > Aves > Passeriformes > Thraupidae > Camarhynchus > Camarhynchus parvulus. The sequence goes on along the minus strand of NC_044581.1, from coordinate 14,768,698 downwards.
AATTATGGTTCTTTCCTAATTGTGTCTTTCATCCCTGCAGCCTGAAGCATGATAGGAGCATAAATGAATTATGTGTACATCATCAGTCTCTCTCATTCTCCATGACAGGGAAACTGAGGGCTGCTTCCACATGTGCAGTGACTTTCTGAAACAACAATGTGAGTTGGTGGCATTCTTCTCTAGAAACAAAACTATTTTTGTTCCAAGATTTTTGCTTAAAAACTGACCTACTATCTTAGGGTAAAATCTGCCATCTAAAAGTGATCCACATGGATTGCTGAATACCCCAACTTGTTTTTAGGCAGCCAGAAATTCAACTCAATTAGCGTGGCCAGCCAAAGAAGCAATCTCAGCCTACTGAAGCTGAAATATTTTATTTCAATTTTGTTTCCTCTGTATTCTGACCATGGAAAGAGCACTATGCCTTGCTCTCTGAGTGTGCAAGGACTGTTATCAAATGCATCAATGTTTTCTCTTGAGATGTCAACAACACACACATCACTGGCTGTAAAAAGAAACACAAATGCATGGAGTCTCCCCAAACACAAAAGGAACATGAGAATTATGCCCTGAAATCAGATGCTGGAGCTGTGTCTCAAGTTTTCTGATCTCCCAGGCAGTGGGAGAGACAAAGAGAACCACAACTTTGGTCATGGGCTTCGTGCAGGAGGAAAGGAAGGAAGGCTAATAAATGAACAGGGTGCTCCTGATTGCTAGTCTGCAAGTGCAGAAATATCAGGTGGGATTCCCCACACTAACATGCACAGATGGAGCATGATTTCACAGTATAAAATGTCACTGAGAAAATGAAAATTCCCCCAAAACCACTCCTTTCAAGTGGGTGGTGTCCAAGCCAATCAAACAAAAAAAAAAGAGCTTGTTCATACTCATCCAGTTTTCTGTGAGTTATTGAGAAAAATGAAATAATGTATTTAAATACATCAACCTTTATACTTATGTTCTGCAAACACCAATAGAACGACAGAAAAGAATTTTAAAAAGGTACTTTTGGAGGGGGGAGACAGAAGGACTCCTACTGCATTTTTGATTTTAAAAGGGCTTAAAAAGTAGAACAGAGAAGCTTCTGTTGTTTCTTTTTTTCCTTCATACTTCAAGTCAAATCCATTATCACCGGGCAGAGCTTGTGAAAGGGATATGGTCTTTAAAATCATATAAACTCAAGCTATCATAAAATGTCTGTTGAATTGATTGGAAGATGAAACAAAAAACTAATGGAAGTAACATGACCTCATTTCAATAATAATATTAGAGGGATTTTTTTCTGTTGTTGTTTTAAAAATCTTATGCCTGTGAAAAAGTATAAAGATATTTTGCACAAAGCAGCTAATCTTAGTTTTCTATTTTTTTCAACTTCTTTGTTTAGACAGTAATTTCTCTGCTGTATTTTTTTCTTTTTTTTAAATTGATTTTACTCCACAAATGGAAAAAAATCCAAGCAGGATTTTACCTGCTGTAAATTAAATCAACTATCAACTCTTTTCAAGTAATGTAAATGCTGATTTTGAAGAATCTGGAAATATTTCCAGCTACCTAAATTGCTTCTTAGTGCACTGAGACACAGAAGTTTACAAGTAAGGCCACATGGATACTTGGGCAGATATTGGTTAAATGACAGATATGGGCAAATAATGACAATATTGTGAAGTCATAATGCTCTAAGGATACAAGTGAGATAAAATTTGTGTGTAGGTATCAGACTTTTTTTATCAGATCAACTAATACAGATGGAAAAGCAGGGAGGGGCCTGGAGAGGGCTTTGAGCATCTACACTGCCAGTAAAATCAGACAAAGCTCCCCCTAACCTTAGGTTAACCAGGGGAGCCACTCTTAAGTGCTTGCAGATTGTTTCATTTTAAATTGTCAGGCTTTAAAACTGTTGATAACATTTTCTTTTCTTTTTTTTTTTTTTAACTTGAATACATTTTATTATGTATGTTCAGCTCTGACAATGAGTTTTCTGATTAATTTGAAGGTCAAGTGAAATGAACATTACTGAAGTTTTTGTGTCCTTTGCTGACTCTGCTTTTTAAAGTGATACTGTTTTCAAAGGATTTACACTCTAAAATCTCTTTCAAACAAACACTATGCTGATAAAATTGGAGCTAAATAATAAAACCAAAATCCTCAATCTCATTTGTTCCAAATAAATTTAATTCTTGTAAATATGAAGTGTGTGATATGAGGAAGTAAAACTGCAGTTTTGTAAATCAGAGACTAGAAAGGGTAAAAGGTGGTTTTATTTGTTTGGAGTGTTGTTATTATAATTACCTGGAGGCATACTCTTAATCAGGCAAATCACAATTTACACAACTGCTAGTTAGAATAGTGAAAATGGTCAAGGGCAAGTACTGCATGTATGCCATTGAACCAAACCAGAAAATTATAATTAAAAAAAAAAAGAGGGAGGGAAAGAAAATAAAGAAAAATTAAAATCTATTCAACACAGGTAGACGCATTCCATGCACTTGGCCTTTGATTTCATTAATGTTGTGGTAACTGAACACACCCCAATCCAAAGAAAGAAAGGGGGGGAAAAAAAAACCAGAGAAAGTAAGTTTTGCTTGGCAAAGCATCCAGTGTTTTTCATGGGTCTGTATATCAAAATACTGAAAAGTTTGCAAGTTACCATGTATATTTTTTAAAACTTTTTCCTCCTTTGAGAATGCTAAAGCAGTAAGTATCCCCTTCCGATGCCACTAGCACAGATAGTCTATATTGCTGCTACTCTAGTTTAAAAAGCAGGTTCTTTCTAAAATCCTGTTTAAGTATGCATGCAGCACTGCTGATTTCAATGGAGTAGACCACATATAGGACAAGAATTTGGCCCACAGGGTTTAACATTTAAAAAAAAATGTATTACTAACAAACATGACTAAGTATATTTAAAGAGCAGCTTCATGATTCTGCACAAGTGTTTTCTGAAATGGTCTAAAAGAAGGTCTAAAACTTACCACACAAGTCAGGTCTCTTGATACATCCACTAGTTGCTGTGCTACTTGCAAGTCCATTAAAGGCTGCTAAGCCATCAGAGCTGTAAGCTCTTAGGACTGACAACATGTTCATCTGCTTCTCCAGGACCTGTGGACCCTGAACTTGTTCGGGTTTCATCACTTCTTGTGCAGTTTCGTGTGAGGAGAGAAGATTCTGACTGTGCCACTGCTTTTCTGAAGCTTGTGGCAGTGGTGATACGAGCCCTTGTGTGGGTTGTGAGGTGACTGCATTTTGTATATTGTCGCCTCCTTCACTGCTTTCTTTATTTAGGGCAGACAGCTGCTTATTCATAATATCTGGTTCTGTGTCAATGTCCTCATCTTCAATGTTTTCTTCCTTGGAAGATTCCATATCCTCAGATGAAGCTATGTCAGAAAGGTCATCAATAGCACTTTTATTTACAGAGTCAGAGAGCAGAATATTTGGGTCATCTTCAGATTGTGTTTTTATTTCGGATTCATTACTGGTGCAAGAATTTTGTGTTCCCGTGCCAATAACACCAGGATAAACGCCGAACTGCTTATAGAAGTCTGTTGTAAAATTACAAAAAGTGGATTCCATGTGGCTGGGCCAGGCAGCACTCTTTTGCTCTCCCAGGGTCTCTTTATTTTGTCCTTGGGTCATTTTCTCAGAAGCTGTGTCCAGCTGGCTCAGCATGTTTGAAACTCCTGCCTCCTTGCCGGACTGCACAGAGGAGGGGAGCAGGCTCACTTTGTTCACCGAGGCTGAAACCTCTCTAGACTGCTCTTTGCTGTTGCCTATGATGTTGTCTTTACGTTTGGCCTTGCCCAAGTGATTGGCTTGGAGGTGCAGAGCCATCAGCTCCATGGATGAAGTTGTAAAGGAACAAAATAAGCAGCCATGCCAGGCAATGTTGTCCTGCACAGTGACAGAGGAGCCTGGCAGGGAGGCTGCATCGGGCCTTACCGACAAGTCCAGAGGTTCGTACTGCGACTTTTCTGTTTTCCGCTGTGAGGACTTGCTATTTATCTTCTCCTCACCACCACCGTCTGAGCCCAGAGCTTTTGCTGAAAGTGGATCTGAGAGAGCTTTATCCTTCATTTCTTTTTCTTTCTTCAAAGAACTTAGGACAAAGCTGTCCATGAAAGCTTGCAAAGACCCTTGAAAGTTCACACCATTCCCAACCATGTTCTGGTAAGCACGGCCAAGTTCAGAGAAGTGTGTTCCTTTGGAAGATATGTCTGAACCCTTCATATTTTCTGAAGACCCTTCAGATGACATGCCAACTGCTTGTCCTTGCTGATCTCCAGAAGACAGCATTCCTGACGTCCACTGCTGCGAGACCATGCCACTTCGGAAGTCGATACCAGGAAGTCCCTTGAAGGCTCCTCTCAGGATGTCTGGCCTGATAAACACAGAGCTTTTACTGGGTGTCTCATCCTTGTGCTCCTGACTTGCACTCTGCCCAGAGAGGGGCCCTGCTCCGTTCTGCCGCTCCCGATGGTGCCGCTCCAGGTGGTATTTGAGGGATGCAGACTGAGTACCAGCATAGTCACAATGTGGACACTTGTAAGGCTTCTCACCTATAGGTGTGGACAAAGAGGAAAATATAAAGAGAGTTAACTGTGCTTTTGGGCTATGGACGAGTGGAGAAATTAAAAAATCAGCATTAGCTGCTTACAAACAAGATGATCTTGGTACTAATAATTCATTTCTTAAAAGGAAACACCTTTAATCGAAGACTAATTCTTAAACTGAGTATTTCTAAAATGGGTTTCTAGAATGTGGGGCTATTCAGGAATGACATGGTATCTACACACAATTAGCCATCCTTTTCTTAATCTAACATGTAGAAAACTGTTGTAGAATTAAAAGCTATGATTATGAAAATGAAGCATAACAATTTCAACCACAGTAATCATTAAAAGTACAAGTTTAAAAAAAAGGGGGACAAAGAATGTAACAAATGGATGGTTGCAATATTTTGTGTATACAATTGCTCTAAAATTTGTTTAAATTATACACATGGAAACCATTTTTAAACCTAAAAATTTTATGGCACTGTTACGCAAGACTGAAATGAATGATTTAAGTCTTGCTCTGCAGTAAATCATGGATATAATTAGCAAATGGCATACTGCACAAGTAATTTATCATTATTTGGAGGGCACCATTCCAGAAGGATTCAAAGATCTGCAGACCTACTGCATTGTTTCTAAATAAAGAACTATAAATACAGATTCTATAAAATATTAATATCATTACACTACATAATGATTGCAGCATATAAGAACATATAGTTAAAATAAAAAGTAGTCTGTAAAAAGAAATTGAGTAATAAAAAGTACAAAGTATATTTAGTTTCTGTATTTGAAATTAGTATTATCTACTGGTTTTTGCAGTCCTTTAATTTTGTACTAATGACATTTCTAAGGCTCAAGTAGTAAAATGCATAATTTACCTACCATAAGCACTTTTCTAGGTTTGGCTTGAATAGAGTTTTAAAACATCTAAGATGATTTCCATGAATAAAGTAAATATTTGAAGCCCACACTAAACTTTTATTGTTCTTCTTATACTTTCAAAGAGGCAGAAGATTTTACACATATAAAATATATTCACATATATAAAATATATATAAAATATATATAAAATATATTCACATATGGTCATATAGACATATCTGAAACAAATGTACATTTAAGAAAAGGTATCTCTAAATTTTTTGCAGAGCATTGTTAGCAATGCAGAATTCTTTTAAAAGAAAAAGTATGGAAATCCTCTCTAACAGTGACAGAAACCTGAAACACCTGCAAGCTGTCAATACTGGCAATTGTTTCTATGAGGGAGCTCTGCAAGAAGAAGAAACTGTTTTTCTAGGTAGCTTTTTTTTTTTCCCTAAGTGATACAAAAGACAAAGGCAAGCCTCTCCAAAAGGTATAATGGAAACATTTGTTTTGAAAACTTCCTCCACAGTAAAAATGCTGTATAATATTATGTAGTTCACCAAATCAGCTGGAAAGTTATCCACTTTCAAATAGCCTCAAAATCTGCTAAAAACATAATTGAAAAGCTTTCAAACTTCTGTTATTTAAGCTAGAGGCTCAGTTGAAGGGCTGGTAAATACTTGGGGAGCTGCTCCTCTCAGTGATGGCAGGAATTTACTGATGAGAGGTGAGCCCAGAACACTCCCTGGCCACGGAGGGCTGCACGAGAGCTCACTGACAGGAACAGGGGCTGGATCCCTGCTGCAGCCCATCAGGGCTGAAGCACCTTACCAGCAGTGGAAATTCTAAATCCATCATGTAATCCTGAAGCTAAAAGGTGAGACGTGAGAGCCTGATATCAAACCACATCAATCAACCTTTTTAGAGGAGAAAAGCACAGAACCTCAAACAAGAGGTGCTCAGCAGAGGGAGAGGTAGTAATTCGCATGGTTTGTGCTTTAGGCCTCAGTCCACACAGCTTAACAGAAGAAATCAGATTTAAACATTTCAATGGAATTTCTGAGTCTTTCCCAATCACCTAATTAAGCTCTGGTGCTTCACTGACAAGGAGCAGGGGCTGTGTTTAGTGGAGTTTAGTGCAAAAACAAACAGCTCCTACTGAGCCACAAGCCTGAGACAGAACAAGTCTATCTGGGCCTCCCTGGTCCCAGGTGGGCACCTGAGCAGGCACACACCCATCACAGACCTTTGAGAGAGGGACAAGAAGACCCAGGACACTGGCTGTCTGTATGTTTGCATTTCTGCAGGGCAGTTTGAGACTGTGCTGCCAGTCAGAACAGGGCCAGACAGTGATGCTGGGTTTACAGGATCACTGTAGTATTTTTGGAGCTGCTTTCAATTCTGATGTTTGCCCCACCAGTTTCTGTCAGCAGGCACTAGTGACTTCTGACACAACTTAAGCACTTCACGTGTTGCCTAAGACATAATGAGGCTGGTGAAAAACAAGTGCCAGACTCTACAGGGTTAAATGTTCTCACTTTCGAATTTTCACTCCTCTTAATTGAAAAGCTCTTCCTCAGCATCCCCTATGCCTTCACGGAAATCTTTAACACAATTATATTGAGCACTTCCTTTTATTCTAACGATAGTTCAGTGTGTTTGCATTGCACATCAAGTGGCACCATCAGAAAGTGTGTCCCAGCATTGCAGGCACTACATCAACTGCTGGAGAACTATTGCAGGGAGAAGGAGAAATTTGTAATATTGTCTGTAGTGATGTTGCTAAAAACATGCAGAAACTGCTTAAAGCAGTATGCATATGTAAGAATGGGTACAAGTTAAAAAACGTTAACTGGAGAAAATGCTACTTCTGTTTTGTACTTCTAAAAGTACCTTCAGTCTAAAGCCCTGGGCACAGCATACTCTTATTCTGGATTGCTAAGCCTTGAAGTCATTCCATTTTCTGCTCTAAGGCCTCTCCACCAAGCAAGCTTCCTTTCAGCAGAGGAGATCTGCACACAGTGCCATGAGCATTGGACTGAAAGAGGACACTGACTGAGACAGTGTGATAAAAAGTTCAAATCTCTCCCAGCCTTGGTGTGCTGCCTCTGTGGTGCTCCCACTCCTCACATGGCTAGAAATGAGATCTAAAGCTGAAGGTCTGAAATGGAACTCAACATGTAGCAACACACTGTGCCACCTTTGCAATACAGGACTGGCCAAACAGCATTGTTCAAAGGGAGCTATTCAAAGCCTCGCTGCTCTCTGCCAGATCCAAGCGCTGGCACTGGTTAGTTTATTTCAAAGCAGTCTTAAATGGTGCTATTTCAAGGGCAGGCATTGGGAGAAGGGAGTAGGATGGAGTCAATCATCTTTGAATCTTTTTAATTTAGTCTGTCAGTATTTCCTAAATTCAGTAATTGTGCAGTTATTTAGATGCTACTTCATCCATTCAAATTAATAACCAGCTACACCCTGTGTAAGACCCTGTACAAATGACAAAACAGAGTTATAAGCTGCTGTGGGAAAAATCCCAGTCTAACCTCAAACCAAGCCAGTTCCAATGGAAAACCCAAAGGACCACTAATTTTCAGGATTCTATCAGCAAATGCAGTAGTACATGTCCAAAGAACACTGCAGGGGACAAGGGAGGTATGCTATGATTCTTTTTAGAAGACAACCTGTTTGTGTCTCATACTTTGAGGAAAGGTTTCAGAGAATTCATCCTAGTGTAATGACTACCCTGCTATTATTGCCAAGAGCAGTGTCTGGATGAGTTATTTAACACTTAATATCAGTCCACATAAATTAATGTTGCCATGTAGGAGCGAGGGAACATGACTTTTTCAAAATAATCTTCTGCATTTCATATCCAAGAATCGTTTTTCATTGTTCAAAAAGGCAATGGCCACCCTGAATTTGCTAATTCTCTGGCCCTGTTTGCACGTCTGCAAACTTTTTTACAATGGAGGAGGGTGAGAGAATATTCCAGCATGTCCAACCAACAAAACAAAACAAAAAAAACTTATAGGGAGTACCTTATCTGGGCAGCATAATCACAGTTCTGATCTACCTACTGTTCTGGTTTACAAGACACGAGATATCTCAGAGGAACTCTTTTACATCAGGATAAAGTAAAACAATAAAAATTCAATGCTGCTTGTAAAATCTGCACAAAATCTTGGTAGATAAGTAGAAACAGACATGTTGCCCAGTAGAACAGGTCTATTTGTATAGCAGGTTTATAAACCACCCAGCTGTATGACCCATGCAGGAGATCCCCAGTCCTGCTCAGAGCACAGTCTGACCCTACTGGTCAGGGGAACCATCTGCCATGGGCTGTGCAAGGAGACCACAGCCAGATTATAACTAGATTTACAGATTCTAAAGCCAGAAGGGACAATTATGATCATCTAGTCTTATCTGTTCTACAACACAAGCCAAAGATCCTCACACGACAATTCCAGCATCAGAGTGTAAATACATTTTGAAACAAAACTAACTTGCTTTAGTTTAAACAAATTATGTTTCAACAATGGCAGTGAATAAGACTCCAACATGTCCCTAGGTAAGCTGTTTGACTGATTAAGTATTTTTACTGCTCAAAATGTGTGCCTTATTTCTAGCTTGAATTTGTCCAGTATTTGCTTCCTGCTACTGAACATTGCTACATTTTTCCCTGTTAGATTGAACAGATTTTTTTAAAATTAAAAAGTCTATTTCCTGAGGAAGGTATTTGCAGACAGCAAAACAATCACTTCTTCACCTTCTCTCATCCTTGAGTGGAACATCCTTCCCAATTTTTCAGTGTCCTTTTAAATTATGGGTACCCACTAAAGCTTTGATGAAATTTCAACTTGATAGCAATTTTATACAGTCCAAGACTGTGTTTACATCCATAGATTTAGCAATCAACTAACAGCTCATATTCTGATGCTTCTCTACCACAGTCCCAGGCCCAGTTCATCACCGCCTCTGGTATATTTTCCTTTACATGTTGCTGATTTAAAATTCATATTGTTGAAAAGAGCCCACTTGACTAAGTGACTAATCAGTGCCTCCCCATGATTTTTAGCATCTTACCATTTTTGTGCCATTGGTAAATTTTATCAACAGTGATTTTTATATAGTCTTCCAAATAATGACAAAATACCAAATAGATGGAGCTGAAAGCACTGCTGTGGAACTGAGAGTTTATGTGCCATTTCATCTCTATATATCGATTTTGGGGGAATTTTTTTTTTGTGGTTGTTTTGTTGTTTGTTTTTGTTTGGTTTTTTTTTGCTCGGGAGATTTTCACATAGAACAGGCTACTTTTATGAGAAGAGACTTGATAAAACTTTCTTTCATGAAATAAAATTGAAATAAATAGGCTACCAATTTTCAATTAGTTAACCAGTTCATTCTGTAATTTTACCCCAAACTTTTGTCAGGGTGGTCCTAATTTCAAGGTCTTAATATTCTTTCTTTTGGGAAATACAAGAATAGCCCAAGCTGTTTTACCACAACAAGGGCTATGGATCTTGCTCTGTGTTCCAAGGCAGTTTTTGGGCATTTTTTCAATGAACTTAAATGATTTGGGGAGCTCTTCAGTCAGGGTTTTAAAGATTTTATCTAAAGTTATCCAGTCTAATTCATTCTAAAAAATATTAAAATGCAGTGGGATACAGCATAACAGCCTCATTACTTAATGGGAGCATAACTGTATCATTGGAAAATGCTCATGAAAACCATCATGCTTCTTTCTGAAAACAGAGCAGAAGAGCATTTAGTCTTCTATACTATGGTTAAAAATTTCTTATCCATTCTTGTCCAGTATTACCAAGATAGCAATTGTTTGGCCTGCCAGATCCACAGAATTTTACTCCATTTTCCATAACCCCCATAGACACATAGATGTTTTTTTTCCTAGTGCTTTTAGTTTCCCTTATCAAATTTCTTTACTTCTATTTATTTAAGCTTAGTGCTGTGAGCTTCTTTATTCATTTTTCATCTTTAACATACAGCTTCTTAACAATCTGCCCTGCACCCCACACTGCCTTTCCCCACTGAATGCTCCCCTCTCCCTTTTAAATAAGATTTTATGATTTGTCGGTGGATTGTGCCCTTCTGCTCCTCGTGGTGCTGCTCCTCAGTTCAGCGACAGCTTTGCACCAGGCAAGAACCCCAAACACTTGGAGCCCCAGCTGCAGTGGGGCTGTGACAGTCACTTGGGGACAATGGGAGCTGCAGTTCGAGCCCACGCATTTCTTGACAGGCTACAGTTGGCTTTCATGCAAAGCAAATGAAATCAAACATCTTATAATTCCAGAGAATACTGCTTAATGAAAATATTGAAAACATTTTCCAGCATTTTTTATTTTACCATTGAAACAGTTATTGATAACCTATTTTATCCATTGTGCAGTAGATATTTTAGAAATGAATTGCTGTATGGTTTAATTAGTTCATTATTATGCCTATTCTTACACAGTAATTTCTTTTATCATTCTAATCATTCACTTCACACTTTTTAAACCAAATGGAATATCAAAGGTTCTGTAGGATTATTTTTGGATCCTGCACATGTTTCACCACACAATTAATCTGTTTGTCAGAAATACTAGTTAACTTCTTCTCTTTACTACTTTCCTTTACTAGTGATTTTTCTCTATTATATAATATGAAACTACCTGTAAAAGGACAGAATTTTGATGGGTTTTCTAATTTATTAAATATTTTTCATTTGTCCACTCGCCATCACTATAAAATATTTTAATTTTTATAAACTTTTATAATTGAATATTTTCCTTTATTTATATCTCATCTGCAATATTTATTTAGTCTTTTTACATGTCTTTACTTAGTTAAAATGCAGAGAGATAAATATGGCTGTTACTTTGCAGGGAAGATTCAGTACATTAATATAAACTGTACACAATTCCCCCAAAGCATATATATACGTTGTAAACCTGAAGACTTTTTACACAGCTGCTTATTGCTAAACAGTGCCTTGTCCAGAAGGGGACAATCTGTGTCTCTAATTGCTGTCACTGAAGCTGAGATTCATTATGTGACTTTCCCATTAAAATGTGAGCATTAATTTGTATAATGAAATATCACCCACTGCAGTGTTCATTAGCCATGCCCTACTGTATACTGCACATTGTTAGCTACCTAGAAACTGTAGTTAATTTCACTAATGGATATTTCCCTACTTAGTGTTTGGTAGGAAATTTATACTGTAACATTACCTCTTAAACTTTTAAGGAAATTTAAATTCAATCAATTATTTTCAACAAAAGTTTGGGATGTCATTAAGACAGGAGAAAAGGCATGCTGTACAATGTTAAGGATGGGAAATCTGGAGGAATCTAGAGAAATGAAAAGTCCTTTTAGTTCATCTTAGAAATGTAAGAATAAAGGATGTTCAATACCAAAATTGTCTCCTCTTGGAGCACACATACCCATTTTCCTTAATTATTCATATTGCTCATCCCACTACAAGCGCCTTCAGAGAATGGCAACAGGCAGTCTTTTTTTAGGAAGGAAATGTGAATTGAATTCATTTAAAACAGCACCATTTTTACTGTATTTCATCAGTTCATCTAAGCATGGTTTAAAATTGGCTAGTCACATTTCCAAGGGAAAATGCAGTAACACTGTAAATGCATATAATACATCTAATATATGCTAGATGTGTGTCACACGTATCGTAACAGACTCTCAGTCAATGGATGCAGCCCTGCCAAGTTTTTTCTTCCTATTCATCTCTTTCTTAGGTTCCTTCTGTTTAGCACAATCCAAACCATCTTTCCTTTGCTCGTGCACATTATCCTTATTTCTTTACTCAAGGGATTTAATTTTGTCTGTCATACTGGGAATATACCTGAGCATCTAATGACAGCACAAACCCAAACTGGTCTATGTCTGCAGTGGCTTCTGAGGGCTAATGCGAGGAGCAAGGAGGTGCTAGAGCCAATCTGAAACCAGCTCCTTCATAATGTGTCCCCTGTCAAAGGCAGGACATAAGGAATTTTACTGTCTTACACTTAACTGTTTTCCTGCAATGCCCAAAGGTCAAGGCAGGCAATGTAAACCCCACACCACTTACTGTGTTTCAGAGGGGTTGAAAGAGCTCAAGAATATAAAGGAGATGCTCAGCTCCTTGAATGAAGGGACCTTAAGTTGCTGCCTCCAGTGGGGCAAAATGACAACTCTAGAAGCACCTTTATATGGCTCATTATAGGTCTGAGATACTCAGATGATCTTCTTTTTTACAAAAACTGGGCATCTCTGAGATTTCTGTGTTGTGACCTTCTCAGCTGTATGAGAAGCTGTTATGTATTTTATACCAAGGAGGCTGGCTCCCAAAGTGGGCAGGCCCCCCACCTGCCAGCCAGGCACTGCTGTGCACAGCCACACTCTGCCCCTGCCCCTGCCTCTCCTCCCAGAGGGTTTGTGTGAGCTGGGAGGGCAGCACAGCCCATCTCTGGCCACTGCTCAGCATCAAGAGCTCATCTAAGAGGGCATGAAGAGCTCTGCCTGTCCTCTAAGACCCAAGGCTCCCAAGTATTTCGGCCTTAAAATCATTCCACTCTCCATTCAGGGCTCTCCCAGGGAATTGTCTCACCCATTAACTGTTTTTAGAGCAAGAAAGAGGAGAAAATGTTTTCACATAATTATGGCCTTTTCCTCTTACCACATGGGAACAATCAGAAATCTGATCTTACTATCTTCCCCTTAAAGCTCTTTCTGCCTGAATATCCCTGAGCTAGATAAGAAAAATCCTGTCAAAACTGAGTCTGCTAAATAAAACTTTGATTTGTTTTTTGGTTGGTTTTTTTTTTCACCTTCACAGGCTTATTATGTGATAGCAAACTACACAGAAACCAGGGCTCAGTGTGGAGTAAGTTGCAACCATGAAACATCCAACAGAAAAAAAGAAGCAACCCAAGCCACTGGCTAATTCTTCAAAAACAGAGCACAGCTTCCTCCTCTTGTGCAAGACTAAGCTGCTTCTGCAGCTTTTTTGGGCCAGTTGCCACAGAAGCACCTCCTGGCTGGATCAGGCTTTGGGTCTGCTCTTGGCATGAGCACCAAACCAAGCCAGTCGTGTGCCTCCAAACACACAGATGTTCGAAGGAACCCGACTTCTGCTGAGCTGCTTGAGCTCATCTCTAACAAACAGGTGCTGTGAGAACAAGAACAGTAATTGAGTTAATGTAGTGGAGAAATACAGTAAAGTGTTTTTTATCAGTCAGTTATATGATCCAGGCATATAATAAAGACAGAGTGTGACATAAAAGGCAGGAAACTGTCCCTGAGAAGTATGAGTGAACCAATATTTGTTTAGTAACTGGTATCTATTGCATCATTTCCACTTACTGCAAAGCAACTTAATTTTTATTAATAACTCTACTAATTTGCCAATTTACATTTTTATATTATTTATTAGGATTCTTTCCAATATGTAAAACATTGCTTCACTTAAACATACTCTTGTCATTATTTACAAATACTTTGTTCTCAACCTAATGGAAATTGATCTTCACCTATTTTAAAATTATAATGATTTTTAAATACATTGTAAATGTTGTTTCCATAGTTTCTTTAAAATTTTTTTTTTATATTATACAGTTTATTTTTTTCATGTTTTAATTTTCTTTAGTCTGTATTAATATGCAATTTTAATGGAATATTTCCATTGTAATTAATTTACTTTCCATTAGTTCTAAGGCACAAATACCAAGTGTATAATCACTGCCATGTTTAACATAAGAACAAAGTGCTCACTATATAATAAAACAAAATGAAGAGATGGGTAACCCCATGCTACTTTGAAGAATTTTTTTTTTGCCTCTTAAATACTAAAAATGTTAAACTCTTTAAACTTCAGAGTTACAAGATTATTTTCCAATAAAATAAATACAATTTCTTTACTTTTACTGCATTGGAGACCACACAAATAGGATTCTCACCAGGTTTCTTCTCCACCCCCCCCAAGCTCAACACACAGAGAAGAATATTCCTGCCCTAAAGAGTTTGCAATCCAATCAGACAAAACTACATTAGAGTGCCAAATTTTAAATTTCAGTGTGGTACACTTCTACTTCACAATGCAAAAAAGAAAGAACAGAAATACAGTGAACAAATTTTCCCATTTTGAAAATGATATTTTTTCCTTTAAATAATTTTAATTTTCTATTTTTCAAAATCAGGTCTCACATTCACAAACCCAACATTAAGTATTATGCACGCACATAGGAGAAACATCACTGCTGATTTTGGGAAGGGAGGGAAACATTGCTTATCTGGTACTTCAGTGAAATAAAAACTAAAAGTGAAGATTTTCAAGCAGGAGGTATAACTGGAATGTATTTCTTCATGCAATTGTTTTACCTTCCTATTAGGAAAGTAGCAGTAAAATTCTGAAATTCAATTAAAATAGTTGAAAAAGAAAATTAAAATTATGGGGTCTATTATGTCTGTTTCCAAAAAGAACTATCCCAAATCTCAAGTTTTAAATACTCTCCCAAAGCCTAACATGGCAATTAACACTGGGAAGAAAATAGGATCCTATTGACCATATACAGAGTTTCAGATGATGTCAACAGGACCTGAGGATTACAACATTTTATGTCAGAATTTAATTATGGATAAAGTCTTCTTAAACACATACTGTGTCTCTACATGGACCTTGCCATGCATGTAGCTACTTTCAAGCAAATGAAGTATTAAAATTTGGATGGAGTGGCTAGAAATATCTAGTATTGACAGTAGTCCTCCCAGTGAGAGAAATACCAAAAGAAAGTGAGTACCCAGCCCAGCAGCAAATCTCTGTAGGGTAAAATGCTGGGATTGTTACTGAAATAAAATATGGGAAATTTTACCATGGTGCAAAGCACGATAAGTTTTATCACTTACAAGTACTAATTCATGTGAGTTCTAGTGGGGAGAAAAAAAGCAGATCTGTGAAGCTGATGCATTCCTATGAACAGTGAGAGGTTAAAAATGAGCATGCTAAAAGGAACAAAAATAGTAACTGAGGAAAACATAGAGAATCCCTAAGCAGATGCTAAGGAAGGCCTTTGAAGCAGTTAGTATAACTAAGTCTGAAACCAATAGGCTTATGCCTATTGAAGGACAAGGGTAATTGAAGGAAACAGTGATGAAGCAGGGAAGGAGACAGAAATAACCTCAACTGGGAAAAGATGATTCTATTAAAGTGGTCTTTATCCAACAACACATTCCTTGTGCTTTTATTTAAGACTGTCATACATCTTTCTCAAAAGACTTTCTCCAACTAATAAGTCCAAATCTGCAGTGGGAATTCAGGCTCCTAGGCACAATTTGTGTTAACCCCACGCACACGAGGCTTGTGCCCACAGCGCTCACGTGTTCCTCTCACCTGTGTGTATTCTCAAGTGGACCTTTAAGTGGTGGGATGTTCTGAAAGTTTTTCCACAATATGGGCAGTCTTTCATGGCAGAACCAAGGCTTCTGTCTCTCAGTAAAGCTGGCTGCTGGACTCCTACAGATCTCCCAGCTTCTTCTCCAATGTCTGCAACACAGAAATATTCTCACATCACTTCAGCACATGTCAGGAGTTGTTCTCACTAAAACTGCTAACACAACACAAAGTTAAACATGTCAATACTACACCTGTCTGTTTCATTCTTTAAATCTGACAGAATGCTGACAATTCATGTATTTTCTTGTTATTGTCTTAAATTATTTCATCTTTCCCATCATGATTTTAAGCAGCATATGGTACCTTTATATACTGAATTATACAAGAAAAGAAACAGCTGTGTCAGCAGCTGGTTTGATTTCTTCTTTTGCTTAGTTCCTATTAATTTTTTCTCCAAAAGTTTGAGATTGTTGTTTTGTTGAATCTATTTAATTTACAAGTATTGTGAAGACCTGTAGGCTTTTAGAGGGAAAAAGTTTGCGCCGGTATAATAAAACCTCTCAAAACAAGAGAATTGCAGTGACAGGGGGTCCAACAGCACTGACAAGGTCTACATGCAAAGCTAACCAACTTCCTCTGCAACATCTCAGCAATGGAATTACAACAGGCAACCCAGAGAGTGCCCTAATATCATGTGAAAAACAATGACAAAACTGGTCACATGAGGGGGAATTCCATCTCCCTCTCAGCTGCAGCTCCTGCATTTCCTCCTTCAGAGTTCACAGCTACACTTATTCTTTGCATCATAACACAATGGGTGAGACTCCAGAACACCTCTTCTCTCTCCTGGTATAAAGAAACGGTCATTTCAGCCATCTTGAATGAACTGCTTTTATCCAAGCAGGCAAGGAATAAAATAACTTACAAAAGACTGACATAAAAATTGCAAAAAGAAAAAAAAAGTAGGGCATTAAAAAAAAGTCATTATTCAAATCACACAAGGCTCATCCATCATCTTGTACATAGAGGGTCATGTAATATCACTGTAAGCATCAATTCAGTATCACTATAAGCACCAATGCATGATGTCACCAAAACCATGGCAAATGTTGAGGCTGTGACCCAGATTGACACTCCTGGCACGTCAGGAGCAGGACACATGGACACAGCATCACACCCTGTGCAGAGCTGAGCTATCTGGGTTACATCCAGGTGGGGAGCACAGAGTTAAAACCTGCATGCAGAGTCTTGATTATTTCAACCATAAACCACTGACTAAAAATGTTCTGTCTTTACCCATTTGATATGTAACTAAAGCTGTCAGGAAACATAGTGCAGTTTACACAGCATTGCCTTTTAAAAGGAAGTAATGGGACATAAGAAAGACTTAAATATTTGGCTCTAATAAAATTTATTCTCACAGTAGCAGAGACCCAAATACCATGTTTCTGGAAAAGGTAACACTAACAGGCATTTCAGGATGTATTATGAAATGGTTCCTCTAAACTATTTTATTTAAAGCTGAAAAAAGGAGATGACAGAGCTATTAAATACATATATATATATATATGTACATATATATATATATATGCTTATCTCAGTCATATATGTAATCAAGCTATTACTGCTTTTCAAAATGTAAATCTGATAGTTTTCACATCCCATTCTTGTTTAACATTTTCTGACTGTTCTCAGACTGTAGAGTTAAAGCATAATATTTAAGTTAGAAAGTCAGTAAATGTCATTTTGAATTATCCTCAAGTACATAAAGTTGCATGCTATAGGAGTCTATTTTGTCTTTGTGAGTCGAGGAAAACATATATAGGTGCTAGCCTATAATTCCAATATCCCTAAAGAGTTTAGATTTTCTCTGTTTTTACTCCTCAAAAGTTGTATATAATTATGGCTTAAGCTTCTTTGGGAAAGAAAAAAAAAAGAATTCCTGAGTGCAAAAAGATTTTTTCTGAAGTGCAAAACACAGAATGCATGATGATAAATTGCAGGATTTTATTTTGATTTTCAATAAATACTATATGAGCATTATAGATAAATATATAGATAAAGTTAACAAGCCACTCAGGAGGAATTTACAGAATAAGTCTACTAGCTATGTTTTGCTACATGTCACTCTAAATGATGGCCTGTTATCCATTTGCCTTTTATCTTTCTATCTAGAATATGTGTGGCCCAATAAAAAAGAATAAATTTGTAAGATGAACAGCTCTCTTTGCAGATTTAAGAGTCTAATTTTCACTTTGCACAAAATTGAATTTTTTCAAGGGAGCAAGACGATGGAGTTTACTCTAGCACTAATCCCTCTGAAAAAGCAAACTGAAAACAACAATGAAGCAAAGAAAGATGTGGGTGGTCTGAAGAGTTCTCTTTTAGATTTAAGTAGACATACAGTAGATAGCTCCAAAGGCTTTACTCCAACAGGGGCCTTACCTTGAAGAATTTTTCTTCCCACAGTGAAAGCATTCCTAAGACTTTAAAGCTGGGCTGAGGGGTTTTCTTTTGAATTCCCCTGCCTACAAAGCCCACCGAAGCGCTGGAGGCCATCGCTACCTGAATGAGCAGCTTTACATCCAAGCTCTTTTATTCCCAACAATGAAAAGAGATGTTCAAGGCTGCCGACTCTCCCCATCAAATGCTAACCCAGCTTCTTACCAGGGCCCCATTTTGCCACATTGTACCTCTTTGTCAAAGCACTTAAGTTTAAAATGTGCTTAACTTTTAAATGTGTTTAAGTCGCACTGACTCTGCTACTGAGGTTTTCTTATATTGAGTCTCTTAGAAGTGATCTGTGGAAACTAAGGGTGAAAAAAGAAGAGACTGACAAGAAAAAAGAAGCAAACTGAAGAATACAGACTACGCCAACATCAGAATATGTGGGGAATGAAAAATCTTCATCTTTACCAATAATCATGTATTCTGCACCTCTGATGTTCCCCTTCTCCTGTTATTGAAAGCTCCTTCACAAGCAGAAAGTCTCAGCTCCGTTAAATTGTGCAAAAATATAGCAAAAAGTAGTTTTGCAGATCTGCAGAACTGGGATTGGCCTCCACAAATTAATTTATGATTTACTCAGAATTTTAGCTATGGTTTAGGGGGCTTCTCAATTCTGAGGATAAAATATCAGGAAGGAAAGACAACAGTTACTTATCTTCCAGCCATTGTGGTTCCCTGATTTATGTGGTCTATAGGATGTGCACTTGATGCACGTGGGATTACACTGCTTTTTTACCATCCATTTCCATTATAGGCAGGTCGGCATCCTGAATATCTTCCTGCCCATCCCAACCTTTCCTGATTAAAGTGCAGGAAATAAAAGACTAAAGTATGATATAGATGTACATGCTATGATGTGAGACTTCCCAGCCTTCCCGCTGAACTTTCGCTGAGCTTTCCTTTCACTTTATAAGTGTCTGTTCACAGCAAAAGTCCTGGACAGAAATGTAAAAAGCAACATTCAGTTCTAAATATGAAACTGGTTTTTGGGCCAGTCTAAGGACAAGGAACAGCTGAGAGTCCCCAGCTGCTCTGTGTGCTGTACCTGCTGGGCAGGCAGAGAGCACTCCCTGACACAGGACAGAGGAATTCAGCCACAGAGCAGCTTCTGAGAGGTATGACAGGGACATCTCTTGCACACCATGCCTCAACTGCACTTAATGTGACTGTGCCCATGTTCTTATGGGGTAAATGCCAGGAAAGAAAGGTCACTTCAACATCTATATCAGAAGGTGGAGATTAACTGCATAACCAAAGAGCCAGTTTGGCCAAAATGTGAGCAAATTGATTTGGCATGCAGACTGACATAAAAATAAACCAGTCCATAAGATCAGTATTTGAGGGATTGCCCTCCTTCAGACAGATGCCCAGCTCTCAGGAGAGAAGGACCTAAAAGCCACCACTCCTGATCTAGCAGGGAGATCAGGCTGGTTCCACACCACTGCCATAGGCAGAAAGTTTCCACAGAGACAGATAATCCCAACAAACAGTTCTGGAGCCAGGAGAACTTCTACAGTAGAAGGTTAAAAGAAAGTGAGAAAGACACCAGTGAATCCTTTTTTTTCCAGTCAATATCTTACTGCTGGTTATCAGAAATGGTCTAGCCAGAAATGAGCCATGGCCATGGCCAGCAGTGCCCTCAGCACACAGATACAGATGCCACAGAGGAGAAATGCCAGCTTCAGTGGATGTTGCCAGAAAAGAGAAGACAAACTTAGATGGACAGTGAGTCTCTGTGCTCAAAGCAGAATCTATCTAGGCAGTCATATGAAGAGAAAAAGGAAATAAATTCTTTGACATTTCCATATATACTCTGTATGACTGGTCCACCTGTCTGGAATGAGCCCATAAACATTATTAGAAAAGGGTGGATTGCTTTTGTAAAAAGAAATCTGTTTGTAAGGAGAAATCTGCTTTTGTAAAAAGAAAACTGTTTTCACTTGGTTAGGCAGCAGCACTGACTTCAGTCATGATAGCAATCAAATTCTGAAAGGAACATCTACTTACATGTGCCACAAATTTCACCAGAGTACTTATTTGCTGTGGGTATGTGAAGGTGCAGGGATTCACAAAGAGGTGCTTTCATGTTCAAAAGAGCTAAATTGAAGCCCTCATGAAGGCTAAATCATCAGTGAAGTCAGTTGGAATTTGTCAACATAAGGTTTGCCAAATTAGCCAAAAACAGGCAATCACATGGAAAAGGTAATCAACTCACAAAATAGGTAATCAGTCTTACAAGTATGTGTTTGGTCTTGCACAATTTTCAACACTATTAAAGAACACTTTGAAAATGTGGCCAGAAGCCTTTAAAGCTGCGCATAATCCCAGGTTTTCATAGATTTCTGAAATTCAGAATATTTGTAGTTCTTTAAATCTGCCTGTTAATGAAACTTGGTGCAACCAGAAGTGGTAGTGACCACAGCTATTTTTTGATGACCCATAAACCACTCAGATTAGCCCATTCTGTGGCAGGAAATCCAATGTCAAGAAAGGAGTCAGAAGATATTTAGTGTGTTAATCCTGTCACTGCTGTCAGCTCCTTGCAAGTATGCCTGAACTCAGCCACCTCATTCCCTGGGAAGCAACATAGAATATGCCAAGTTTCTGGGAAAACATGCTTTACATTTCTTGCCTATTCCTAAGAGAAAGCCTTAATAATACTGAAAATAGTGGAAAATAGGAATATAATTAGGGATATAATTAATCATATTTTTCTACCTACCTGAAGTAGCTTCAATTAGTATCATCCCATGTAAATGAGAGCAGAATCTGGCCCTGTGCTCATAATTTGAAATTAGAACCCTATTAGTGGATGTCACTACACTTTTTTGCTAGTGAAGTTCATGGTTTAAAATGAAAGTTTCTAATATTACTAAATATTACAGTTATATTTTAGGCCTCCGGAAAGAGTTGCTAATGTCTTAGGTCAGGAACAACTTGCTGTCTCTATTGTTTCATCAAGGATTTAGGTTTTATAATGGCCATATAAGGGAATCTTAAACTGTTTCTATGGATTGGCAGAGAATTTGTTTAAACACAGAGCTATTTTAGAAGAGAATTGGAAAGGAGGCCTACTAGTGAGAAAGCAGCATTCACATTGTTTGTATTATTAGAAATAAAGATTATACAAAGGTTCCACTGGTAAATAAAAAGATACCATGTCTAACATGAGAATTGCCTCTTAGTCCTCTGAACCACACAAACAAATGCACAAACTGCCCTGCCTCTGTTAGCAATTAGTCACTGGCAGAGTTAAAACTTAAAACACAATCTAAATTAAACTGAAGCAAAAGGCCCAGAACCGTTTGTACAAGGAAAGATTGCAGCTTGTAGAAGTGACCAAAAGGCAGCCACAGCCAGCACCTTGGCCTGCAGGGGAGGAGCTGGGTGCTGTTTCAAGCTCAACAGGAAGAGAGACAAAATATTGTAAGGAATTTCCTAGTAACTGGTGATGCACGCACACCTCAAGCCCACTTCTGGAACACCACTCACTGGAAGATTGGTGGTTTTCACACCCCATGGGTTGAAAACACTTTCATGGCAATACTGCATGTGTGCAGTGCTGGTTATAGCTTAATGCTGTTCATTGTGGTACTCTGAGACACATGAAAAATCTGTATATATAGCACAGAGAGAGATTGATGGAACACTTCAACAAAATTAAGATTTTGTTAATCACAAAATGTTTTCTTATCCTCTTCTTTTCATTCCAATCAAATTCCCTACAGAGGTTTTTTTCCTGTAGTTCTTAGCAGTCTTACTTCTCAATTTTTTCTAAAATTTTAAAACCTTTTAAGATAATCAGAGATCAAACACAGTTTCTGAGTACATCATTTTAGCTGTTTCATTTCTTTGAAGAATCGTGTGACTGAAAGACATAGAAACTCAGATTTAGCACTTAAAACATAGAGTTGTTTACTTGCCATTAGCTGACAGAGCTCAGAGTTTTGACCAAAAACTGAGCATGGTGAAGAAAAAATATTTTTTGAGAGAATATTTTTAGTGTGAGACCTCTTTAACTGTTTTGTTTTGGGTTTTATTTTAAGAAAGGAGACATCTTAAGCACCTTACAACATCTTTCATTTAGCAGTTGGCAGAAGGAAACTCCCAGATGAACACTGGCCTGTGTCTTTCTCTTTAACCAGCTGAGTGATCCAAGCTTTTAATAAAGCTGTTCCAATTATTGTAAAAGTCATCTAGTACCTTATAGCCACAAATATTGACAGTTTATTGCACAAAGCATTCATGGCATTTGAAGGTCACATCATACATAATACATACACTTTTATAAAAGTGTCTGGAACAAAGAGATACATGATCAGCAATTACATCTCACCATTCAAGGGTATGATTTTATACTTATTGAAAATGAAATACTATAAGAAATGCAAATTGTTAATAAAACACAAAATAGTTCATTTTCTGTATTTATTGTTTTATTAATCAGCAGTACCAAGTTCAGCTGTATAAAATCAATGGAATGCCATTCATGCCTCAAGAAAATTACAGTTAAATATCATTATCCTGCAAACCATCACACCTATTCTTAGCTCAAAATGAGAAGAAGTAAGGTTCAAATTTTAATCTCACTACTGCACCTCTCCAGCCCTAGTGAGTTCAATGTAACTTCAACTCTTACATTTGAGTCAGGACTTCACCCTATTGTTACAATATTAGTTTTGATAAAACTGAATTGGAATAAAACTTAAAAGAGTGATGAAGATTTAAAAAAAATATAAGTACACACAGGCATGTCAAACTTCTTCACCCTCTTCCAGTGTCTGTGACTTATGGCCATTCTAAAAACCACACACACCTGCACAAATGGTGTAATCAAAAGTTAAAAGTTTCAATTTATTCAGTCAGACCTGTGCACAGTCCTTCAATTAATTCAAGGGACATCAGAAATACACATAGCAGAGTCATGGAGTGCTTGTTTTTGGCTAAAGCCTTCACTTTTTTGATGTTACTACGAGCTCCTGGAACCTCTAGCTACCTAATGAGACCTGGCTAGAGGCAAATGGCCATGGATCACTACATTGTTTCATGCTACATTATTGCCCCAACACCAGTTTTGGCAGTTTGTTTCAAAATTGCAGAATACAAAATCTTCTCTCCAAAGCCCTTAACATGCAAAACTCTTCTACCATCCAACTCCTTCACTGGTTTTTCAGATCTGCCACTCCAAAACCATGACCTTGAAATCCCGCTTCCTTAGCCTGACTGTATAGCTGAAAGCACTTCCCATCCCAAATCACCTAGTTTGTCTGATGTTTGTCATGAAATTCCACTAGACTTGTGTAATCTTTCCACAGGAAAAGAGGAAGCTTTAGAAGTGAATGTACTTTGCCATTTATCAGGATGTCATTTATCTAGCTGGTGCTAATTCTTGCTTCCTTCAGAAGGGCACCTGAGCTGCCAGTACACCCTGTTGTACTCCTCTCTCCATTATGTGTGTCTTCACAAGCAAAGCAGCTTTTGCACCTTTTGGACCAGCAAAATTGGGCTTAAATACATATTCATGGATCTTTCCTTGGTTTTTGCCAATGGTCTTTGCCATCAATCCTCAAAATCTACTTTGGTGTCCAATTATGCTTCTGATAGCAAGGTTATCTCCCAAACCTTTCATATGACATACTTCACATGGTTTCCCCCTCCCTTTCTTAAAACAAGCTTAGAATATTCTGGAGTTTTACCAAAAGTTGGTGTGAACAGTACCCTGTGATTTTCAGCAGTTTTCTTACCCAAACCCTTGACTCACCTGGGTTCTCTTTGATCCTGCCATCTGAATTTGAAATGGACACTTGATTACTGACCAGGGAGAACAAAGTCTTTCCAAACTTCATAAAGATTGTGTACTGCTTTTGGACAGAATTCCAGTGGGGAATCTAAGCACAGAGGCTATCCAACTGGACCATCTTTTGGATGTGTATGTGTTATTTGTAGGCAGGTGTTCAGGTACCAGATGGCCTTAAAACCCATACTACTCAGGTTATAGCAGCTTCTACAAGCTGTCTGCATCATATTCCCATCTCTGAGATTTGCAGAGAGGCTACATGGAGCTTGATAAACACTTTTACCTAGCATTGCTCTCCTGATGCCAAGGCTAGATCAGATATCCAATTTGGGAGAGTTGCCTTACAGTCCCTCTTTAATTAAGTACTCCTGATCTCCCACTCCTGGGATGGATTGCTACTGCTGATTAAGCTCCAGAAGTAGGGATCTGTGGAGGCAATTTCATGAGGGAGAAAATGAAGTTGCTAGCTAATCAACTAAAATAACCATTAACTGGACTTCTGTGAATGAATATGTTGCCTTCTCCTTGCTTCCATGCTTACCCTGTTTCTTCCACGTTGGGAGCTCTACAACCCTACAAACCAGAGGGGCTACTTCACCATCACCTCTATCTTGTTCCTAAAACACTTGTGGGACAAACAGGACCATTTGTATGGTGTGCAGGCTACACTATGAAGGAAACCCAAGATGGTATCAGTAAATCATAGGAAAAATGACAAATCTGGGTAGAAGAGAGCTCTGTTGAATCTCTTTTCTGTAAATTCTTCTCATCTTCCCAAAAATGCATTCTCTCAGACTCTAAGAAATATAAAATAACACCACTCTCCTTGTAGTTTTCTAAACCCATTGATACTTTTTAAAATCTTGAGTACTTGCATAGAAATATTTAGTAATTACACTAGTCAAGTTTCACCCTCAGTTTCTGGGTTAAAAAAATCCAAAAAACAAACAAATATTTTTTTTTCAAGAGAGAACCACAGACCTGCCTTCATTATAAGTAGCTCTCAGGGCATCAGGTATCATTGGGTAAGTTCTTGCTATTGTTTAAGAAAACCTTTTTTCATTATTATTATTATTTTATCACAAAGTGGAAAAATCAGCACAGAAGTGCCAGTAGCAGGTCATCAGATTTTATAAAAATTCATTCTACTAAAGAAAAGCATGAATTATTTAAAATGTCCCAGGAATGTCTTTCTGTAGACACTGGAAAGAAAAAAAAACAAAAAAACAAAAGAATCAGGCATGTAAAAAGAACTATAGAGGCAGCTAAATTACTAATTTGCCCCTCAACAAATTGAGAAAGAATTAAAGACTCTCATTCCATTTACAGATTACTGATTAGAGAGGTGCTGACAGAGTCTCTAAAGAGTGAATAATGTCATGGTGTGTGTTACAACATTTGGACTATGATATGAGAGGCTTTTCCAGTATCTGTATTTTCTTACTTTTAACTTTCCAGTGCTCCTTTCAAACTAAATGACCACTTTGAGCTAATATAAATTCTTTTGTAAATAATTTTTCTCCCATTTAACTTCTTTGGTACAAGCCACTTGAGGATAATTTCCAACTTCTTTATCCATTTCACAAAAAAAAAAAAAAAAGAAAAAAAAAGCAGTATTTGAATAAATACTTACAAGCAACTCTAAACTGCTGAATCTACTTTACTAGCACCCTTTTTCTATAAATAAAATATGTTAATTACATGAGTTTTGCTGTAATGGAAAAATATTGATTAAATTCATTACATTAAGTCTTGAGAAGGGATCATTTAACTCTTTGGTATAGGTTTTTTCTCATTGTTTTAACAGTGTACTGTGAGAATACTGAGAACATGATATTATCTGAAAGAACTCATTAATTTTTTTATACTAATGTATCTCAGAATGTATTACTAGGTCAACTCATACCCATGTTTTGTAAAATAGCCTTAATGTACATGGATACCATAAAATGATATTTGTGGGTGTGCTGGTTTTGCATTTTGCCTATAAAAATTCTGAAATGCTGCCTATGGAGCTCATCTATCAATAACCCAGTTTTCCTCTTCTACTATGAAAATATAATTTTTTTCATCTGAACTACTCTAGTCAAAAAAAAAAAGAAAAAATATTTTGAATGCTGTCCTCTGATTTAGCTGAGCTTGTGGCAATAACTGGTTTAGGCATAGGCTTCAGTATGCTGGAATGATCCTGAAACTAATTTTGCATGTGTTGGAGTTGGACTGTGGCCACGCACGTCAGTATGCTGGAACAGAGTTATCTAAATCCTGAGCCTTATTTTACATGTGCTGGTGTTGGACTGTGGCCCTGCAATCTTTTAGGTCTCCATCTGTAGCTATCAAAGCCAGGGTGTGCCCAGCCACTCGCTACTGCTCACTGCCTTCCTTGCACAGAGAAGCTCCAGGCTCACCCTCCCACACACTGGGGTCACTGGGAGCTCCTCAGAGCCCTGGCTGGTCTCATCAGCCTTTCTCTAAAGCCTCTTTGCAGCCATGACCAGCCTTTTGCCGTGCATCTCACTAGGATCCTAGGTGGTTATCAAGTCCCACACCAGTGATGAGAAATACCAACCTCTTGGACAGATGTTTCCTCAGATTCAGCACATTAATTCCTTTCTCAATACCAGGTAAAAAAACCCTCTAATTTTTCAGCAAGCTATGGAGACCACTGTGCCACCACTGATGGAAGACCCTTCCTAGTTTCCCAGCCTGAATATTTTCCCTTCAGCCATCAGCCAAAGGAATTTGAAGTTCAGAAAGTCTAGTCCAAATGCTGGTGATTGTTTACTCCTGGGGAAGTGGACAAGAAAAGATCAGGCCACAATAAAGAAACCCTGGCTGTGCACCAATCTGGAACACTAGCACAGAGGCAGGAATGGGGACTGAGCAAAGCAAAGTCACTGTACAAGGTACTGTACAAAATCACCCCAAGATGAACTGGCAACCTCCAGGGACACACAGGTCAATGGCAGCAATGTACAAAGTTTTTGCATGCTGCTTCCTTACAGCTCCTCCACATCAACCCACCAGTAAATCCATATTTTAACCCATCAGAAGCACCTATAAAATTAGGAGACAATCCAGACTGGCTTGATTTGCAACCACATTTCCCTACCACAAATTCTGTCTCTATGGAGCCCAGCAAGCTGGAGGAACAACTTCACACTAAGGTCAAAATTAGAAATTTGAATGAAGATCAGGCATTCCTCTCTGGCTGGACAGACACAAGTTATCTTACTGTCTGCCTCAGAGACAGAGAGACTTATTTTAGAAGAAGGATAGTGTTCTATCTCTTAACTTATTAGCAATGCACTTTCTTCAAATTCCAACAGCAAAAGAAATTCAAAACCCAGGTAGTCTGCATGCACGGAAGCACCTTTTGTTTAATAAATAATTCAACCATGTATTCCTTTTTAATTTAAAAACGGTCTGACTGAACAGTCAACAGAGTGAACTAAAGTTGGCAAAATACAGTGTTGAAAAATTAAAAAGTGTATTCAAGGCCGTATTCATTTGCTTCACTTCTCATATACTGGAGAGACAGGCTGTGCTGAAGTTCTAGCTTTTTTCTTTTTCTTTTAAATTATACACATTCAGTCACATGATGCTCACTTGCCTTTGAAAGCTGCCTTGCCCTGGAATTAGTCTTTCTCTCTTTCTGTTACTAGTACAGCAGCTGCTGCTCCTCTACCTCATGAACATCATCAGAAATTCAGCCAAAATGTTCTCACAAGCTCCTCTGCCATGCCTGTGAGGGCCAGACTTAAACTATCGACCATCTTGGAAAGCAGAAATGCTGTAAAACCTTCTGGAAATATTCAGATTATCATCAGATTGATGGTCCCACATATCAATAAGTGTATACTGAGGTACAGGAAACACATCTGGCAGCAAAAATCTGCAGATACTGATGCACTGAAATCCATCCCAGGACTGAGTTTGTAACACACTATTGCAAATGAGTACAAATACTTGGGATTAGCCAAGTGCACTTACTCTCTTGAAAAGCATATAGCACCATCTTAAATATGAATTTACAGGCTCACTTTTGTTAAATGAAATTCTTAGCAGTCAGTATTTAAGAATAAGAAAGAAAACAGCTAATGGAATAAACCCTTACACAGCCTTCTGTACCACAGTTTCAAATAATTTTTTGAATCTTGGAGCAGATGGAAAGGAAAAAGTAATTCTGTGGTTAAACCTCCTTATTTCAGATTTCTGGAGATGAATCTGCTCCCCCACACATCCCAAAGCTGAAGCAGGTGCTTAAAGGTTTCCTAACCCATCACAGCCTTTAAGCCTCTGCTCTGCTGAGGGTTTGGTTCCCATCACTCTGAATGGCTTTCCCATGTTTTTCATCCTTTCTGATCAGCACCTTCTGGAGCAATGACCATTCTATAACCATCAGACAACAGCCACCAACGTGAAATTCCAAGGCTGATAATGCTCACATGGCATTAAATGCTGACAAAAGGAAATCTTATCTCAGAGAGGTCAGATATGCAGGAAAGAAGATCCTTACTGGGAAGGAGAATAGAGGAAACCTAACCCTTACAAAGTAACACTGCCTTTATAGAAAATTACTTGGCAATAAGATCTTTCAAAGTGGACATATTTGTTTAAAACTCATGTTAGACCCTCTGGGTGACAGAAATGAGTCACATTTAGGAGACAAAAGTTTCACAAGTGCATCCTGACTATTACACATCTTCTGGAAGAGCAGGCTTTCTTCAAATTTTCACTATTCTGAGCACTAGTAAAATTTCCTGCAATATATAGGATGAAAACAGCAACCAGACCAGATAAATTTGTACAGATAGGAAAATTTCAACAACTTCCATTGCTCTGACAAAACTTCTTATGAATGATATGTCCAAAATGTATCTCTGAATCTGACAAAGTATGAACAAATGCATCAGTATAACTACAGAGATTTAGACACAACTCCTCCCCTGCAAGTCAGAGAATCCTCAAGGTTCTAATTTTGGCTGATTATTGGCTTGCACTGAGACTCTCTGCAATAAGCACCATGTCAGAGAACAGGCTGATTTAAACCCTGGGAATGCAGGCTCCTGCATTTGTGCAGACACACGTTTCCATGCCTTTTCAGGATGGCAGTGGTGGGAGCCACTCCAACAGCCTGGCAAGCCCACACAGAATTTGGTACATGACAAACTGGCTTGCACCAGATTACATTTGAAAGCTGTCTACAGTGGGACTGGCCAACCTAACAAAGTCATGCATGGGGTTGAGGAAAGGTGAATGGCAGCATTAACTGGTCAAATGAAACTTAAATAATTCTAACAGTTCTACTAGTACTGGGTCTTTTCTGGCTGCAAATTTTACAGATATGTGTCCAGTCATGAGGGTCATAGCTGTTTGTTTCAAAAAAGAGATTCTCTTGACTAAGGCAGTGGAACTTGCTGACAGATGCTGAAATATTATAATAAAGGGTGGACAAACAAACAGTATCTCCCTACTGCTGCCATTTTTTCATCATAAAACTGCAGGAGAGCAGCACTGTGCATTTAAAACAAACAATGATGGGAAGATGCAACTTCAGAAAGGCAGCTCAGATACCAGATATGATGCTGAGGAGTGGTGCAGATTTCTGGAACTGATTCCAGAAAAGAACTGCTGGAGAGTCCATCATCTGCAGTACTGCTCCAGTGAGTGCTGTTCACCAAGCAGCAACACACTTCCTCTCTGTGTTCTAGGGTTCTTTTCAATTAATATTTGTTTTAGTTATGTTGAAACACTGCTCATCTACTAAGATATTATTTGATTTAAAAAAAGGAAAAAATCCTTTCTTCTTGGTTACATTTTCACACAGGTTTTTTGAAGTAGGAGAGTAAACACACAGTCCCTATGATGGCAATTTCCATTCATAGTTTGACAACTAAATGTTGCGATGTTACTTGAAACTCCTGCCTCTTATCTTTCAATTTTTCTTTAGGGAAAAACAGCACAGAAATATACCCTGCCATCTATTTGAAAAGATGCAGATATAATCCACCTATGATGATGCAATTTTTGGAACTAAGACTGTGATCCAAAACAGCAGTCTGATCTACATTTTAACCACAGCTATTACAATAACTAAAACCAAACACGGTGATTCTCCACATATCTATATTTATTCTGATAATTGCAAGATTCCTGGCTGAGAATGCTTTACAAAAGTAATCATTATTGAAAATTTTCCCTGAAAAATATGTATCTTAAGACTGTAGAATTATAGATAGGTGGGGGTATGCATCCAGACCTTTCCTTGTTTTCCATCTGTGCAGAATTTGCTGGCCATCAAATGTTTAAATATCTGAGGGTCTTCTGATGGCAGACAACCAGCAACATTAGATCAGTCAGGGGCAGCTGGCTGTCAACATCACAGGAAAACCCATCTCCTCTGGCATAGCCAGGGACTTTGTTCAGAGTGACCATTTGAGGCAGCAGTGGCAAACCAACCTGTCCCACGGAGCCAGGGGGTACCAGCGAGGTGGCAGAGGCACACTGGCACCGTGGGTACTGATGGCACTCATCTGATTCCTGCAAGGGACCACACCGCTGTGGAGGAGCTGTACTTCTCCAACAGCTTGGACAGTTTTAACATGTCTGTCTGCACCTTAACAAATGCAAAGGCTTTCTCTCAAAACAGATTTTCATTAACTTGCACCACCAAGCCCTCCCCCATACAAAAACAGAGGGAGATTTTGCAGAAATTCAAACAAGAATTCTCTTACTCAACAAATTTGCTGCATTTTTATACTCAGACTGCTACTTAATTGTTTCAAACTGTCAATCTGATCACACTGAGCAAAGAAAGTCCCTCAGGATAATGTTTTTGCTTAAGGTTGGATTTTGCCTCTAATACTTGATTTAGAACTTGTTTGTTGTAGCAAAAAGCCATCAAAGGGGTTAAACAGGTTTGGTTACATGTAGCTTAAATGTGTAAAAAATCCCATTATGTGTAGCTTGGGAGCTAAACTACCTTAGATTGCCCTACATATACTCCTGACCAGACCTTTCCATGTATTCTTTCAACTTTTACTTGCACCCTTCATATCTTCAACTGCTCCAGGTCCA
>NC_044581.1:14705000-14732500 GCF_901933205.1 Camarhynchus parvulus | reverse complement strand
TGATGACTTTTTGGGGGTTAGAAATTTAAATGGAAGGAACAAAGAGAGTCTTTCATCCCCCAGCTATAACTGAACCAGACCTGTATACCACTCAGCACACGATGCTTCAGCTTACGCCAACGCCTGTAATGTCAGAGTCAAATAAAAACCTTGTCATTGATAATGGTGGCAAAAGGGGTAGCTTATTCATTTGTACTTCACAGAGTATCTGTGTGGAAAACAATCCCAAACTATGAAGATAATCAAGTATTTCCAGAGGTGTTAATTTGGGAGCCTCCATTTCATTTTAGTAGACCACAACTTCAAATCCGAACTTGAATATAGACTCTTTCATTGAGCTCTTTAATCAAATTCATTTGTAAATTAAGCTACAAACAACCTGTCAAAGCCCATTAAGACACCTGAACAAAACTCTCCTGGAGTATGCATTGTACACCACCATGCAGTATAGCACATCAAGCCTCAGATCTACACTGCTCCTCTCTGTGGCTTTCTGCAAGACTGCTGGATGCAAACATCCTTTTCAATGGCCTACATCAAACATAGCTTCCTATTCACATAAAAGATGGAAATACCAATGTAATAATGTAAGAATGCCAGAAAATATAGCCAAAAATTATTTCTTTTCATTCATCGAACTGATGACCACCTTGCTAATTTTCACTATATATTCCTGAGGAGTTTTACAGTCCCTAAAACCTTAAGAATATACCTTGTATGGATGAAAAAAACAGCATTATTTTATCAGTCATTTATCTCATTCCACAGAAACATCAGCTTCCAACGATGAAGTCTGTATTTCTCAGTATATCTAATATAAATCTACCTATTAAAAAACACATTAAGAAAAAGCCTGACATATTTAAATAGTATGCAATTGCAACAAAAATTCTGTTGAAATAAAAAATCATAGCTGATGCTGAAGCTCTGCAACACTGACATCCATCAATAGGCTTGACATTAATTGTCAAATCATTCTTTCTCTTGACTGGCTATGGGGAGAGTAACTTCTTGCAGTCATGCCCAGAAAAAGGACCAGGCTCAGCTCATTCACAACCAGGGTCACCAGACACAGAAAATCCTTCTGGTACTCCATAATAAGTATCCCATTTCCTCATTCCAAAGGTGCCCAAGCTCAGAAACCAACCCATTTCCCAGCACAGAAGCAGAATGGGAAGGGAACAAAGTTTTCCCTCCCAGCTGCTGAGAGCTGAGTGGCGCTTTCCATGCTGGGTCACAACCCAGCGTGGTGTCTGAGCTGCGCTTTTGCTTAGAGCTCAGCGAATCCAGGAGTTGGGTTTGGGAAACTTATGTGCTTCATGAGTTGTGAAAGAGTCCCTGGGTTAAACACAGTGGGGTTTTCTGAATACAGAAGCTGGGAATGGAAGTAACGTGGAAATTTTGGACTCTTTGGGGAAACATGTACAAGGCATGCCTCACTAATAACTCACTATGAACAAAGGCAAAATGTTCCTCTGTGTCAGTAATGATATCTTCTCAGTTTGGCCTTTTAATACTGATGTCAACAGAACCCCCATCTGATTTTAAAGGTAGAACATGTTTCAGTAATTTTTACCACAATTCTCTACCATATTTTATAGCAATAATGCTGCTACAGCTATGATGATCTAAGGGCATAAGCACAGCAGAATTTGAAGTAACAGCTTGTATTAAAAACTTAACTACCACTAAAACAGCTAACATAACCTGGAAAAGCAGGAATGTATTTCAGGTACAAATGTTTTTTCAAGAACAGAGCAAGCAAAAAACCGCCAGCTCAGTTACTGAAGTCAAACTCAAAACAATTATTCCCAGTTTATGCTTATATCATATTTAATAGTGCTGCTTGATCTGGGGTTATTTTTATTTTTAAGAAACAACTTTAATATTTTTTTAAGAAAAAAACCAAACCACAATGTTATGGAAATAAATTACTTGTCTTAGTTTTCAAGCTATCCATTATAGCAGACCCAGGAGCACTGAACTCAATATGCCTGTGGGATAATTCTGCCATGGCCAGCCCTGTGCTGTCATGGTGAAAGGCAGACCTGTAAACCAAAACAAGTCTGTCCTGCCCCTTACAAATGTTGGGATAAAATGGAAATTTGTTGGAAAGGTCACTGTCAGAGGCTAATCATGGTGGGAATCTAACCATGATGCTACTGATGACCCAGCCCCTGCCAGTCATCCTTCAAAAACTCCTTTACCATCAATTTCTGAAGAAATATGGGTTTGTGTGACACACCTTTCAATGCTGGAGGATACAGTTAGCAGCTGAAGAAAATGGAGAATTTGCTAAGTAGAGGTAATACCATGCTTCTTTTAGTGGTATTTCTGGACTTTCTGGATACTTGGGTGCAAAGATATTTTTTACAAAATCCTTTAATTCATAACTAAATAAATTAGTTATTAATTTAAAAGAAGAGTACATTAGAAATGGTTTAGGTCAGTAAAATTTAAAAAGCTTAACTCTCCTTATTCAAAGGCCAAAAGGAATCCTGAAAGATTTGCATAGTCAATCTTCTGATAACTGGCCACAGAAAAAAAAACCGAGCCACTGCACAAAACTTGTACTGTCTCCAGTACAAACTAACTGTTAATTGCAGTTTTGATAACTGATGATAAAGTGTGAACTACTTCATCTACCACAAACTCAGACAATACTTTTTGCATGCAGTTTGGAATGAAAACCACCTACTATCATGTTTCAATATTAAAAACCCGAGGGGAGGGGCTCAGCTCATTTTCCCTGAGCTCAGCACACCACAAACCACGGCACTGCCACCATTCAGCTCTTGTCCACAAATGTTTATCCACCAATCTCAAGACATTCAACAAAGAAAGCTCATCTGTACTTTAGAGCAGCAGAGACTGGAGCACATAAAGACAACGTTCCTTGCCAGGCCTTACAGAAAAGTTTGTGGGAGCAAAAAGCTCATTTCATTTTGCTCCCACTCCTATCCCTGCCCCATGACATCAACTACAACCTTGAAGTCGACTATAGCTGACCTAAATATTTAAAGCCTCATGTTCAACTCATTTCAGCACATATGACCTGACAGACTGAAGGACAAACATCACAGGTGGAAGCTATCACACAAATCAATACGACTGTGTCACTCCCTATAGAGGCTGTTATAAGAAATGCACATTGCAAGGCACATGCAAAGTTACACTGACTGAAATATTTATAATTGCAGAGTGGACTTGACACAAATGAACGTCCTATTTTAAAATAAAAACACAATCCTTATTCACAGGCTGTGGTGCAGGTACAAGCTGATGGACCTCTCTATGACCTATTTTTCTAGTCCTTTCTAAGCCTTCCATTTTCTTGCTTTTATCAAGTACCTCTCTTTGTTCTCAACCCCTTCTCAAGGAACTTTCATTGCAGTAATTCCCAGTGCTGGGAAGTTCATCCTCTGGCAATGGTTCAGTGAGAGCCCCACTAAACATTGCTGTTGCATCAGAGACCAGGGAACGACATTTACAACTGTTTCACTGGAAGTCCTGGATAACAGGAATCCTTCACATAAATTCAGAGAACTTTAAAATACAGAACCTTCTAGGTGAGACAAGTACAAACTGTCAAAGGAGTTAAGTTTTTCAGATCCCAGATTTGGGTTGGGATGACAGAAGAGGGTGAGCTTTTGAGTCTATCTTCAGATAAAATTTGCAAAGGCCTTAATATTTATCACATAAATTTAAACACTTTTATCTTAATAGAATGCAAAGTCCAACAGAGGTTGTAGCAGGTATGTTTACACAGGCACCTCTTCATCTGTCACAGGGACAGAAAGCAACAATTATTTGAAAGGATTTGAAAGAATAGACAGTTAGAAAACAGAGTAAGGAAAATGGTATCAAATTGAAACTGCATGGACAATTTAGGCTTAAAGAATGTAATTACACAAACTAAATTATGGGAAATTCTCCTTCTGAGAAAAACAGGGCATGGTCTTTAGTCTGACAAGTGGCCAAACACATTTCTTAGCCTGCTCAAAAAACTCCTTGTAGCACCTGTGTCTCATAGCACTGGAGCAATCCACAGGGAACTGGAATCCAGTCTGTAAATCACAGAACACCTGAGCACAGCTCCCAGCACTGACACCATATAAAATGGCTCCTTTTCTTTCTTTCATCAGGAGTCAAGACTTTTAATCTAGATCTAGCAGTGTAGTGAGATGAGACTGTGACTTTAGTCAGGATGGTTAAAAGCAACTGATTTTTCAGAAGAGCTCACTACTGGCAGCTACTGCTTTTTCAACTGACAATAAGATCCTTAGTCCCTTTGATTTCAGCTGCACAATGAATCTAATAACATCTATATTTATATATATGAAATGTATTATAAATATACAATTAATAAAGCTGGGAAGGTTGACTACTACTCACCTGTTGATGGCTATCCACTAAAACTCTTGAACTTCTCCTTGCTATTTAAATAATGAGATACTGCCTGGGTTTGTAGGGAAGCACTACCACAAGTTACACACCAGATGGATTGGATGGATGAAGTTCAGTGTCACCAGTACCAGCCATTCCCAGCACAGACTCTGATGTTCCCATCTCAGTCAGCCTCACCCAGGGTGATCTCTGACACTGCCCTGGGGCTCCCCCACCCATCTGCTGTGCCCCATCTTCTCATGGACCTCCTGACCAGGCTGGGGAGGAAGTGCTGCAGCATCTCTGCAGGGCATGAACCTTCTGCCTGCCGCAAGTGTTTCAGTTCTGGGAAATGAGAGGGCTCATAAGAAGGCAGCAGAAGCTTTTCTTACAGTTATTTTTGGCAGAGAAATGATTGGTGAAAGACCTGAGAGCATCTTCTGCTTGCAGAGAAGGAGGAGAAGCACTCAGGAGAAGTTGAGGAAATTTTCTATCTTCCTCCTCCCCCCAAAAATCTCCCTGTTCTCATCATTGAGTGAACTGGAGACAGCTCACCAGCTTTTTTTTTCTTCTCCAGAAATAGTAGCTTTGGGTACTCAGAAAAACTCTCAGATAGAAAGCTGGATGCTATTAAAATGTTGATTATTTTTCAACAACTGTATTGCACGAAAAGATTCTGAACTCGGTTTTCTCCCATTTGTAAGTCTAATGCTCCTGTTCCTATGCAAGCAAAGCCCTCCATTCAAAATCAGTCATGTTCTCTACTTTTTCTGTTTTATTATGATCAAAATGCATATTTATACCATTACATAAAACTCATAGAATATGTAAAAGCACATAACCACAACTGCAGTAAAAATGGACCAGAAAGGACTTCAGTGATATTAAACTACCAAGTGGTTTAGCCTTTTTCCAGAAAAGAAGTCTCACAATGAGTTTTCTTTGTCCCTTAAATGAGACAATTTTAACATAGTAGTTTGCTGTGCTTTCAGTTTGTGTGTAAACGATGTAACAAAGCATACAATTATTTTTTTTCTCAGAGAGTGTAGTGGAAAGCCTGAAGGAAATTTTCTTAAATTTGATGCTTACCTCTTTCCCCAAAAATATTTACCTTTAAAATAAAATTTTTAAAAAAAGGAGTTATATTATTGGTAGCAAGGGTTTTAGCATGCACTAAAATGTCATCTAAAGTTGCCAAATAAATACTTACATGCTGCTGATGATTGTTTGTTTAGGAAAAGGAGATTTAGCTGCTCACATGTTCATTAGCACACACAGAGAAATGGATGAAAAATTCTTTTGGTACTTAAAACTGATGCCATGGCCGCTGCTTACAAGTATTTCTAATATACAGTGGGTAAAAAGTGAATAATGACCAGATTAAGATATTAAAGGAAAGCAATGATTGAACTTTTTTTTTTCTTTGAAAGAAATGAAGCAACCAACAAAAATGCCCCTTCTTTTTTTTCTGGTTACTCTATAAACCTAAAATGCTTGAAGCAGACTGCCTGTTATTTTAGCAAATATGGTGATTTCTGAGCGTGCCTGTGCTTTTACATATTTGAGTTTTGCAATGATTCAGGCACTCTGTAATAGGTGTGGCTGCCTTTGAAATGTAAGCTCACAGCTTCTGTAGTCAGTGAACCATTGCTGATAGGGCTGACTAGTCAGAAGCAAAACTGGCTAGTTATGAAACTACTATAGTATATTCTTTATCTCATACACATTTAAAGGATTTACCTATCTATCCCACTGCAGACCTACTCATTGAGTAGGAGCCAACAGCATATGATTGTGTTAATTAATCTGCTATTGTGAGTAAAGGAACAGCTGCAGTGGTCTCGTGGATACGTTGTCAAAGGAAAACAATGTAATGTTAAGCTTCTGACTGCATATTCTGTTACAAAGGAGGTTTACGAGAAGTTAAATTCATAAATCACAGATCATTTTTATAATAATAATAAATATCATCTGACCTTTAAAGGAAAGGTTTTAGCATTCTTAATTTCAGTTTGAAATATGTTCTGAAATACGATACTTAAGCTTTAACCCAATTCTTTGTTTTGAAAACAAACATTCCCCAGAAATGATAGGAAATGGTAGTAGCTATAGAAATGACCTCTGACTGTACTAGATACATGCCATTGTAGTTTTAACAAAGATCAGAGCCCAAAATATCAAGTTAAAAGAAGAAATTGTTGGCTTCCATCCAATACCTCTTCTAATAAAAACACAATTTCCAATATTATACAGAAATGCAGAATGAAAGGAACATTCATTACAGGGAAAACACTTATTATTTACATAGGATTTTATCTTTTTTTTTTAATATGGAAAAGGGTACAAAAAAGACTTTTTTCTAAGTAAAATAACATAATCACTTTTGTGACTTACATCTACCCCCTACCAAATCCTTTTGGACAGTATATACATCAATCCTTTCATAAACACCCAAGTGGTGACTGACCCAAAAGAGAGAACAAACAGGATTTTTTTTTTTTATGGCTAGCACTTAGAAAATAACCATAGAAAATTATGTTAGAAATTCAAGTAGGAAAAGTTTCACAATTCAAAACTGCCTTGATTAAATAGGAACCTTGTGCCATGGCCAGCATGATTTTGTGAAAACACCTTCAGATCCTTTTAATTCAGAAGTGAATTGCTTTTTGAATGAACAGACAAACATTTGATACAACCCTTATTTTAAGTAACAGGGAGCAGATTCTCACTGGGTACAATCAGCAGAACTCCACTGGCATTAACATGCTTATGCCACTTTACACTAGCACCAGATCTGGTCCAAAAAGTACTTTCTGTCAAGCAAACATGTCAAATTATAGAATTCTTGCTTTGTTTTGTTTATTTCTTTTGACAGCTGTAGTTGGCTTTATTGGCATATA
The DNA here is from genome assembly GCF_901933205.1 of Camarhynchus parvulus. NCBI lineage: Eukaryota > Metazoa > Chordata > Aves > Passeriformes > Thraupidae > Camarhynchus > Camarhynchus parvulus. The sequence continues at coordinate 14,725,214 of NC_044581.1, read as the reverse complement.
TGCTTTTGATTAAATTAGCTGCTATTTTATTTCTCTTAAATCCTTCATGCCTGACATCTTTTTCTTTTCTCCTTATTTAAAAAAATCTGTTAAATCTGTGAAAACTAAGACCCAGTCCAGACCTCTGTTACACTGGAATGACTGATGATTTCAGAGGAACTATGCCAATTGAAGTCTCTACAATGTCCTGGCAACAAAAGAGATGTTTCACTTCGACTGGAGTGGAACTTATAAGAAAGTCTGAAGTAGCTTTATTCACAAGTTTGGATGTGATTTAAAACAAAGAAAGAGAAGGGAACATAATTTTAGATACGAATCACCAGCGTACAACTTGGTAACCCAGCAGTAACTGCATGGCACCAAACAACAGATTTCAGTCCAACAGCAGCCTCCAAGGAAAGAGAGCAGTGCCAGGAATTAGGACCCCAGTGTTTCAAACACACCAAAGAGATATCTTCCAAATTAAAGAGTTGTTCGCAATAAGAATCATTTCATGGCTCACAAAATGCAATATGACCTGTGGATACCCAAATAAATTAACAAACCTAATAAAATCAGTGGATGTTCTTTGCATTTAGAGCTCATTGTTCTCCAAAGTAAATTGTGGTATTTGTCCATCCTGTATCCTCCAGAAATAATAGGTGAGTTTTTAGAACTGCCATCTTTATCTGGGCTTGTACACACTGTTATTTAACAGATCTGACTATGCTTTCTTGAAACATCAGCACACACCTACTTCCTGAAATACACACACACTACTCACCTCAGCTGTGCAGAATTGCCAACTGCTTGCACAAGATCATTAAAACAACACTGTGGCTTCAATCAGGCTCTGTGAATTCACCAGCATCATTAGCAACTGGGTTGATGACTTCAGTGAGGTTGATTGGGTTGGGTCTTCATGGATATTTAGTATTGTGGGTTTTTTTCCTCAAGTCAGAATTCTCAAATAGAACAATTTATTGGACTTTTTAAAGCCTGATTAAAACACTGCTATCAGCTGAGACTTAGTTTGATGTTACCCACTATTTTCATTTGACAAAATATGCCATAATTTTGGAGAAAATCATATATATATTTAAACAGGAAATTACAGCTCTGATTACAGTACAGTTCCTTTCAGGCTAAGAAGAGAAGAATGCATGGAGAGAAGCAAATTCTCTAAGTTTCCATAATGGAAATCTAAAATGTTCCCAGCAAATAATTGCAAAGAAGAGGTACATTGGAATAAATATTAAATTCAGTCATGCTTATGACTGGAAGGCCACCCATGCAGCCTCAGCATCAGATATAATAATGTTTTTTCCTGATGTTCTCTTTCCTTAGAGATTAAATGAATCTATTCTGCCAATTAACAACTGATTTTTATCTCAGAACCAGTTTCTCCTGGATGTTAATACAAGTTCATAAAATTGATGCATCTTCCTCTGCAACCAGTCAGCAGCTGGTAGTGAACTTATATGAGGTGAGAGAGGATTTTATGATCCCTTGGGTGGCCAGAAAAGCAAGTGAACTGGGGGTGACATTAGGGAATAGCACTTGAACTGCCCATTTGGCTGTTAACCCCTGTTAAAGGTCTCTCCAAAACACAGAACATCCTAAATGGAAATAAACTTGTCACCAACAACTGAGACATCCACTCTTTAATTAAAGGAAGTGTGAAGGGTGTTGTAGAAATCTGGGGATTGCCTATGGTTATACATCAGTCAACATATCAAATTAGAACTATTCCAGGAGATTCCATCAATTGTCTGAGTTGAACAACTAGTACTGCTTTAGCCACCAGAGCTTAGCAGCCACTACTTATTAAAGCTGCCTGCTTAAAAACTCACACTAATTTCTATTGTAATTGCATCTATTTCAATGGACTGGACATTTGCCATTGTGTGACAGAAAAAGAATGGTCTCAGCCAGTTCAAGAAGAATAATGCAAATACAGAGTTATCAACCTACTTGATAGCTGATACAATAGTACTTTTACTTTGGACCTACCATGATGAATACTGGCTGCAGAAAGATCTGCAATTTTCTAAAAAAAGAACTACAGAATCCAACTACAGAAACTCAATATAGGCTAGAGTATAAATCACTAGACTGAAACTCAGAAGATGTTCCACTGGCTCTTCCACTGGAATACTGAATGACCTCAGGCAAATTCTTTCGTCTTTCTTGCCTAAGTCTTGCAGAATATGGAATGGAATTAGCAATATTTTACTTCTGCTCAATTGTTTTGAGATTTATCAATTAAAAAATATTGTAAAAGCTAGCTGTTTATGTATTAGATATGTAGAAGCTGACCAAATGATGCTAGTTAAATATTTTTATTTTTAGTTGAAATAATGTGTATATAATATATAGATATATAGATATCTATATAAACATATTTGTCTATCTTGGAATAAAACACAGATCCCTTTAGAAAACTTCTAAAGAAAGGCAAAATGGACTCCAAAACCTAGGCAGCATAAGGAATGGACACCATCTACAAAGAACCAAGCATGCAGAGAAATGTTTAAAGCTTGTGAGCCCATACTACCCTAGTGAGTCAGACAGACTTTCCTGAGACATTGTCTTCTAAAAGCAGAGACAGAAAAGTACTTTACATGCTCTGCTGGTAGAATAAAGATGCATCCACTCCTAATGGCTGACTTCATACAGATACCCTGGCAATTGCTCAAATGCAGCTATTTGAGCAATTAACTAAATTTCTTAAGACTTACTGTACTCACTGTACTTAGTTTACATAGTTCTCATTCATAAACCCTAAGACCTGACACAACCTTAGCTAAAACTTGCTCCAAGAGTAACTACAAGGAAAGTCTTCCTGCCAAAGGCCCTCTCAGCAAAAGGACACCTGATTAGCTTCATGGCAGATGTGGCTTTTGCCAGTATACAAGGGACAAAAGTATTTTTAAAAGAAAATCAGGAAGATTTGTGAATCACCACAGCAGGAAAAAGAACATTAACTCAGATAAGAATATGCAGTTTAATCACTACACAGATAGAGGTAAACAATAATATACTATAAAATGAAAGTAAGAACATAGATCTCCACAAATATCATCTTTCCAAAGCCCACTCCTAACCAAATGAGACTGTAGGAACAGCTAATAGCAATACTACACAATTTTTCACCTAGGAGGAGACAGACATTACCACCCAGGAGCTGTTGGTAGATGTAAGAATGTCCTGACTTGATGGCACATGGAAACTATGCACTGCCTCTGCTGGGGGAACAAATAAAGACTACAAATTCAATGGCTTTCAATCTGAAATCTTTCCTTAGTACTAAAATAAATAAATAAATAAACAAAACAAAGCAACAGAGAAAAATACTGATGAGTTTAGACTCTGTTCAGTTCCCATCCCAAATGAGGATGACAGCTGGGGACTACTGGCAGAACCAGGAGAGAATGAGGATTTCCTATCCACAAGCCACTGTCACTCCCCATCCCAGCCCCAGAACAAAACATCTGATCAGGACATCAGGAAGTTCTTGTCATTAGGCAGTCACCTGGAAACAGACACTGAACAGGGCTCTTCAGCCAGTGGAAACACTGGCTGATTGCTGGATATCACTTAGCAATACAAAGTAAATAGCAAAAGAACTAAAACAAATCTCCTGAGGGAAAGGTAAAAAGACAGAAGGAGTATAAACAGTGCTTCCTTTTGAGACTGCAAGCAAGACAGACACAAGTCAGAATGTAGTTTCATTCCTGACAATACAGAATTAAAAAACCTTAATGTTTTTAACAGCTTTCAGTTAACTCTGGAGATGGAAGTCATCAGAGAGATTGTATTAAATGTGCCACGCATGATCAAGACTTAGCATCTCATCAAGAAACAGATTTAAGGGTTTAATGTTGACCAAAGCCTAAAATCTGTAAACCCTGGTAACTTCTCTTTATCAGGTAAACTGTGGTAAACCTGTTAAAGGCTTGTGATATAAGGCCAATATAGATGAGAACAAAGTTGGAACTATTCAGTATCTGAGATCCAAAAGAAAAGATTATGAAGACTTGATAGAAAATCAAAACATGCAGGGGAATGCTTTTTAAATCTAACTGTCTAAGCCAGTAGTTTGAGAATGCTATTGGCACAGATGACCAAAAAAACTCAAGAACTTTCAAGAGTTGTGAGGCAGAAGAAATTAAATAAAACCTGTTGTCATGAGGTGCTAGGGCAAGAGAAAAAAAAGCTGCTGCTTGTCTGTTTTGTGACTTCCTTGAGACAATTCTACAGGCAGATTTTACACCCAAGTACTAACACAGATTAGGAGACATCTCGTGTTTCTGCCAGGAGTCCCAGTGCAGGGGACTCCAATGGGAGCAGCCTGCAGTACAGAAGGCTTAGGACTGCTTGTCTCCTCTGTTCCAGAATAGCAGATTGCTAGAAACCCTCAGTATTCTTAAATATAAGTGCGTTCCAGTGAAAAATGAGAGAGGTGGCATGTCACAGCTGAATCCTCAAGGCCTGAACTTCTTAGATGGTGATTTTGAGCATTCTGCAGTGAAGAAACCATTGTGCACACAGATTATCTCCTGAATATGCCACCCACTATAAGGGAAGTGGGACACACCAGATAAATTATTTGGTAACTTTTCACCCAGTTGGAGGGGGCTGTCATTTTGGCTGTCTGTAGCTGTCATGTGTAGCTCAAGTTTAGAGTTACTGTATTCCAAAAGCCAACAAAATATGTAAGGGCAGCCCCCCAGTTATATCCACTCACAGGGAAGAGCCATCCAGGACACTGCTGCCCAACCACTGCAGCATAATAAAGCTCAGAAATGTCAGAAATACCTGCTCCAGCAAAGCACTGATGTTGGCTTGGACTTCCATAGCCAAGGCTTCCATTTTTATATGGTGCAGCCAGTAACAGGAAAAGCAAGGATTTTCCACACAACAAAAATCAAAACAAAACACCAAACAAAACAAATAAAGAAACAAAAAAAAATCAACGAACAAAACAAATAAATTCAGCCCACAAATAATCAAACAAACAAACAAACCAAATTATAAACCCCATTAAGACATGGTATTTTACATTATTCTATCAGCTTACTGTTTTTCTGAGTATTTTCACCATTGCATTATCAAATCCTGTAATAATACCACTTTATTTAAGATATTCTCTTCATATGCGTTAGAACACTCATTCCCTAGAGCTGATATTCCTGGTAAAATAAGAAATAGGGGGAAATTATTTTTCCAGCTCTTTATTCCCTTGCTTAGCCACAAAGAGAAAAAACAATCCACATCAAAATTAACAAGGTTAGAAGACAGAGAGGGAGATGAAGGCATGCACAGACCTAGAACCTCCAGATACATAAATACACACTTTGGATGAGTACTGAAAAGATGATGTTGAAATGAAGTATGGCTTTTTCCAATCTATATCTATTAGTACAGAACAGTGTTTCTGTGTATGGCATTGTCTTACCCATTGTCTTGGCCAAATGCTTGGAAAAAGCATTTACAAAATTCTCACAACTTCATAGCAATGTTATCAGAGAATGTATATATTCAATTTTCTTTTTTAAATCTATTTCTAAAGCAAAATAATTCTTATTGAACTGTGGAATAAAAGGATCCAAAAGGAATTTTAATTAAATAAATTACAACAATATTATTTAACATTAATTTTTTCTTAACATTGGCAAGTAAAGGAAGGAATATGCCTGTTCTTAATTTCACTTGGTGCCATGATAAAGTAGAAGCACTGGAGAGTGGTAATCACAAGAGTAATTTTAACTGCACACTATAATATGCTGGAAGTGACTTACAATGGCATCATTATGCAAAGTCTATTATATTTGTCAAAGCCTTTTAAGTAACAGCAATGGAAACAGTGAGAAGAATAGCAAGATGGGCCATCAGATGAAGAAGGAATCTTATTCTATGGAAAAATATTTGCACATCTCTTTGTGAATCCTCTCATGATAGTTTTAATGTTAGGGCTTCTGCAGGGAAACAAACACTTGTACTGATTATACAGGTCAAGACTTATTTTTTAGGAGATAACACCTCACTATATGAAATGACAAATTTGTAAGACAGTGCAGAACCACTTAAGCAGCTATTCTTAGAAAACAAGATTCTTATCTGATCAAACATTTCTTGGTACTTTATGAAGTACGAGTCAAAGGACATTAAGAATCACAGAAGAGAGACTGTTTAAAATACAGGACACCTAACCACTCATCTGGATTATACTACCCAGAATCACTACCCAAGTGGGAAAAGCATGTCCATTTTTAAAGTAGCATTAGTACAGAGTGATTTTTTATGGCATCAGCCAGAAAAGCTATTCTGGTTTACCAATCACAATACTTTCTATCCCAGCTTATTATCTCTGCAAACCAGTAGCCCAAAATCACTTATCCAACAGTTTAGAACTAGTGCAGAAATGTCATAAATGGATGGTATCTTAGTATCTCTTACCAGTATTTAATGTATAAAAATTACACAAAACATAAAGTAATCTGATCAATTAAGCAGGAAATTGGGGGACTAGAGAGTCCTTTGAGATCTATGCATTAAAGACACTTGGAAAACTGGGTATTATTATTTCAGGAAATTGTTTTCAAAGTATTACAAGAAGACAAAATAAATCATATTCTTAAATCCTTTGAAATACAACAGGTTTCAGAGGAAAAAAAAAAGCATTGTAGGAATAGTGCAAGAAGCAGCTTGAGAAAGGTTACAATCCCTCTGTTTTTAAAGCCATGCACCCAATCCTGGATACACAAATGTACACCTCCCTTTTACATTTTTAATAACATTAAGTCCCCCTTACAGTATGTTTGAAGTCAATATGTCCAAATTGAAAGGAGTTCCAACCATATGCACAAAGAAATGACAGAGGGGGCTTTAAAAGACAGACTTGCTAAATTTTCAGTTGAGCCAACACTCAAAATTCATTTTCCATTGCAATTTACAGAATGTAGACTCACAAAACTCATCCACATATTAGTCTCTCATTTCTCTAGCATTCCAAAAAGTGTTGTATTTTTAAGACAAAAATATTTTTCCTTACATGTAACTCTATGTTTCTTGTTCAATTTAAAAACAGCAGCAAAATTAAACATTTTCTTAATGAAAAAACTACTGTCTGCATGCATTGTAAACATCAACAGCTACTAAAAACATCTAGATTTCATGTCCCAGTTGTGTGATCCAGAATCCTAATTTGTCTAATAGACAATATACGCGAAGCAAAACTGCACTGCAAAAATCTGAAATACCATTTCAACTGCTCTTAATTTACCTTTTATGGCCCAAAGCAGGTCCTGAGGTCTGCACTCCATGCTCCCACCACCTTTTGGGTATAGCAAAATCCAGTCAAGGAAACTCCTCTTTGACAGAATCAATTCTTTCCATACTTAATATAAAATAATGTGAACTAAATATATCTGATCTTCTTTTCCATCAGATCTAGCACTCCTGAGAAGCTATGGCAGAATTTGCATTCAAGATGCTGACCAATAATGAGCGTTTTAACTTACCGTGGCAAATAAAACTTTGTGCCATATGGCTGATTAGAGATATTCTCTCTCTTTTTCTTCTCCTCTAAACAGCTGGGTGAGTAACAACAAGCAAAAGACAGTCAGCAGCTGCACACTGTTATCATTACTTTGATACTGCTTGAAGGAATCTAAGGCTTCCACAGGTATGCACCTGAGATTAGAGGCAAAGAATTTTCCTCTCTAAATATGAGAGGAAACAGCTATGGGAGTTATAATTATGTTTTACAGGTGTCATCAGAACAATGCTTCCAAATTTTACCCAGAACAAACATACCCTCTTTCCATTTTGTGATCGAATTTTTCAAAGACCTTCAGGGAAAAGATATTATTGTACAAAGGCAACAGCAGTGAGTAAATAAGTATAAAGGCAAACACTTCTACTGCAGATTTCCCAACTTTATCTATTTCACCCATGCAACTTTAGTAGTGATCCAACAGGATCTGCAAACAGAGCATTAACTGTTCAAGCCCTGTGTTAGATTACTGTGTACCAGGGATGCCCAGGCTGGGGTGGCACAAGTTGGTAATCAGAGGAGAATTAATGAGCCACATGCCTCTGGCTCCTCACGGGTCAGAAGGTATTTAGAAATGATAATGGCTGAGGGAACTTCACCTGATATTACCTTCTTTGCACCCAAAGTTTTAGTGGCCACAGGAATGCCTGAGCTGAGTGTCAGATCCAGCTGGGGCTGAGTGGGAAGAGGGAATTACAAACAACAGGTAGAACATGCTGCAAAAGCAAGTTACACTGTGGATGCCTCTCTGGCCACACAGCTCTTGCCTCACTTCTACCATCCCATCTGAAAGGGAATGTAAATGATAGCTCTGAGGGCTAACATATTTTAAGTCATTCATTGCTGTTTTATTATAAATTAAAAAACAAAACAAACTAAACCACAAACCACTGTGATAATAAAGATGTTTATGAGACAACTGCAGCTGTGTTACCTCCTCTCCCTAAGGTAAGTGACCCCACCTGTGGAAGGAAAGAAGGCAAACTGTTTTCAGCTTTCTCCTTCAGGGAGCTGGAGACTGCATTTGGGTTTGGAATTTGGAGATTATCAGAAAAATTTCTCAACTTCTTTGGATGGTGATTCTTCCTTCTACATTTAATAAGTGCATGGGAGGAATATTTCACAGAACAGCACAATTAAAGAGAACAATACAGTATCTATAAGAAAAGATAATTTTTTCCATGATATGTTTATATTTAAAAAGACCTTAGGATGATTCTCATCCAGTCATCATACCAAAAGTCACCACTAGAGCTATGCACTCAGTCACAGGGTTAAGAATTTTGAGAGTTCATAATAAAAGATGTGAAAAGCAACACAAATCAAAGGAATAGTTGTACAAATTTCACAAGCTACTATATTGTCTCATGTAACTCATGAATAGGAAAAATAAAACCCATTGGGTATATAAGGTTTCCAGCTAATCAGGGAATGACAATTACAGTGCAGCACTAATTGTGGTCTTTGTGAATATTGAAGGTCTCTTTCTATGCACATAGATACATTTTCAGGACAGAAACCACCCTTTTATTGTTGGAAAGCACCTAGAAATCTCTGGACACTACTGTACCAGCAGCTGTGTTATTTTTCTTTAAGTTTAAATTATTGCACATGGCTATGGTTGCTAGGTAGGACTTGGCTTCCAGCTTTGTAACACTGATGGCTGAAGTCTGGGCTGGACTAAGAAACAAGCAAAAATTCAGAGGTGAAAATTACCTCTGTGGGGGTGGTTTGTATTTGTTAATGCCTTTTAAAAATTGTCTTGGATATTTGCTTGAGCAAGGTATTGCCAGTCTCTGCTCTCCAGGCATCCTAGCACTTGTACTCTTGTTGCTTTCAAGTTCAGTGTCACCAAGATACTTTCAGGCAACAGATCATCTAATAAAGAACAATATGATGTCAGTGTGTAATGACTTCTTGAGAAAAAGAGTGATGTTATTCAGCAATACAAAGAGACAGTCTCACTTTCTTCTCAGATAAACAACTTGGTAATGAAAGATTTTTTTAGAGGTATAGAACAACTGAAGGAAATTTAAAGGGGCACAGCAACTTGTATGTTAAAAAGCCCAAACACCCACATTTTAAATATTAATAACAGACAGAGCCACTGATTCCATTTCTATTGACAGGAAATTAAAAAATAAACACATAAAAATTCAGACGAGGATTTAAAAAAACATTTTCCAGTGACAGACGCTGAAGAAAGGAATATTTCTCAAAACACAACATTTGCAGAAAAACAGTAAAAAATATCACTATGCTCATGTTTCTACTAAACTCACATTTGATGTAACTGATTAAAATATAGTAGATGGCACTGGTACCTTGTGCAGGATAAAAACTACAAGTTTAAAACTACAAGTGCTACAAGAGTGTACTTCAATAGGCACACAATGCACAGCAGTCAAGCAGTGTCAGGCAGGCTTGAAGTGTACCTGTGTTACATTTCTTCCTATACTTTAAGTCCCCTACACTGTCCAACATTGCTAAATATCTGTAGTGAAAATGCAAATCAGGTCCAAATCCCTGAATATCTTTGTATTTTTTAATTCACTAATGCCACCAGCACTCTGCATGTAGCAAAAAGATGGTCATTATGAAAAGATATCATGAACCATTTTTAAACAGAATACATTTACATTTACCACAATCTTATTGCTAGTCTTGGTTTTGTTCTTTAATAGCGCTAAATAGTCACTTGGGAAAGCATGTTATGTGCAAACAGTGCTCACACAAGCTTAATTCTTCTGCAACTTCAGACAGGAGTGTAAAAAGCAAGGAGGAGTCCAAAGGCAAGGATGTAGAGCTCTAGTAAATCTGATGCAAAGCCTAATCTGTCTTTTTTCAGTACAGTCTGTGGAATATTGGAAAGGGAAACAAACACACCAGCAAACATTGCATGTTACTTTTCTCAGGGGAAGTTCTGAATTTTTGATCACCCACCAAGTCACAGGTAACCAAAGGAAGGACCTTGCAAACTAAAAATTTCAGGGCAGGTCATCTATTTCTCCATCTCTGTCCCTTCATATAGGTTTCATTGCAGCTTGTCAGCAGGGTGTTTTATAAATGGTAAGAGTCTAAGAAAGTAGTAGGAGCAATATTTATGTCACTGAAAACTATTTCTAATGTTACTTCGGTGCACGCTTTGTTTTAGAATGCAATGGAGCGGATGGACAGCTTTTGTGGTTTCCTCTCACTCCAAAGTGCAGTGCCTCTTTCCTAGTGCACAATCTTGCAAGTTTTTTAGAGAAGTGACATTCCTGCTGTTGGCACTGTCACAGGCAGACAAACCCAGTTAGCTCAGTGATAACTGCCTACTGAGTTTGATCATTGGTGTGAGACAGGGCTGCACTGACAAAATACCAACTACAAAACCTGGAGGACTCTTAGCTCACACTCTTGCCCTTCTAATTTATACTTCAAAAGATGATATAACTGGTATTAGAACAGAAAATTATTCTTTTTTAAATTTATAATTGTAATAACCACTTAAGAACATGGTAGCAGAAAATAAAATAAAAAATTAACTATAAAGCTAGCTGGCAAAATAAAACATATAAAACACCTACATAATAACTCTTACATGCTCAAAAGCTGTGGTTAAATGATCAGAATTGTACAGTGTTACTTTAAGATAGTGAAGCGTTGATGAGGCTGGTTGAGAAAAGCATGAACAGGGCCTCTTGCTTATCATGCACCTGGCTTAAGCAGTCTCAGAGGTCTCATGGCCCAGTGTTGCTCCAGTGAGGCACAGGAGAACATCAAGCCTTTGTACCAGCCAACAGCCACACTCCCTTCACTGTGAAAAACAACACTTGTTATAAATCTGTTTCATTAGGAAGATAAGGGTGTGCACAAAGACCCTCGGATGAAGGTCAGAGAGCCTTTGCTGCTGCCTCAGTACGTGGAGGAGGAGGGCCAAAGTGTTTGTTCTACCTCTTTTTCAATTATAAATTCTGACAGAGTAACAGAGACTCTCATTAAGCTCCATTAACATATTGACTTACACATCCCTCAGGATTCAAATGAAGGAGAACATGGGACATGCAACGCATGTATGACCAAAGTCACCAAACCCTGTCCATGACATGCAATTGTCCCATCCCCTTGGGACAGAACAAAATTTATAATATAAAGGGGAGGCTTCAGGGCACAAAAGGCCGGAGGTGGAAAACACCTTTGGAGGAGGAAAGCATCTCTGCCTGCTCAGGACCAGCCAGCGGATTGTGTCTGCCCTCTCCTGAAGGGACACCTTAGGTGAGCTTTGCGTCTCCAACACTCGGGAATATTCCGTTTATAGATATATAGATATATATCTAGAGATATATTTACAGCTATGAGAGTCTTACTGTATGCTGGCTGCCATGAGACACATCAGCACTCTGGAGCCAGTGCATTTGTCACTGGCAATTGGGAACCTGCTTTCCTTTCTTGCTGTTTTAATAAACTGCCAATAAGCATTTGTGAACCTGGATCAGGCACAATCCTTATTGAACAAGAGCAGACCTATGGTACTGGATGATAACTGCACTAACAGCACTCCTGTACTCCTGCAGGTTCTTTTGAACTCAAGCAGAGCTAGAGGGTTAAACTGGTTGAAATGAAGCCCAGGTGCCCCCAGCCCCTCTGATCTCTGAGGACTGGCTGGTACACAAGGGGATTTATTTTCTGCTAAATACCCAGACCCTTAATGCAGCAACAGCTCACTCATCCTTCCACAGAACAAATGTCAATTGATATTCATATTATCCCGCAGAAAAGAGTCCAACTATCCCACAATTTTTTTTCATGGAGGAGTCAGATTACAAGGATACTCATTTTCTAGTAGTATTTTAAGAGTAAAAAACATTATTCCTTCAAGGCACAAGTACGGTTAGAACTTATTTCCTTTAATCCTTTTTCTTTGGTGTGATTCCACATCTGAAGCTGACAACCAACATTATGGAGTTGATTAAATATAGTTAAAGATACAACTAAGGAAGCCACTTTCTCTATTTAATATATAGAAATTACATAAATTAATCAGCATAAATGTGGGTTGTCTTTTTTTGATTTTCATTCAAGAATTTACAGAATTATTTTAAATTGATCTGAGGACTTTCATGTTGTTTCTATTATAGTACCTATCCATTAGTGACTGTTTTGAAAATTACTGACTGGAACCCAGTGGCTGAAATGATCACTATTAAAGAGTCTGCCCTATTTATTTTTTTTAATCTGACTTTTTGTATCTTTATTCTCAATGCAGTAATTTTCATTTTCTCTTTGGTTTGTCTCCTATGGACTTTTCTGCGAACACAGCAACAATGAAAACAGAGAGTTTTGAAACACTACATTCTGTACTTGCCAAAATTTACTCTACACTTTAAGGAAGTCCTGCTACTTAATGACTGGTATTTTCTTTGGCTACAGAATCCTTTGAAATTCTGACTAGAGCTGTGAAAATCCAGATGATGAACAAACACAGTAGTGCAGTGTATTGACAAATTAACTTCAAAAAACTTCCCAAGTTTTCTAGTCTCACTAGCCTTATCAAGCTAAATTCAAGTCATCAGTGCTGTTCAAATACAAGTCAGGAAGTAAAAAAAACAGAAATGTTTATTCAATTAGAATTCTTTCAATAGAAAGCATAGGAGCTTAATGCCAGTCAAGGGCAGAAAATGACTAAAAGCCCAATAAGACAACAACACTGGATCACACGCTCACACTCACCTACCTTCTATCAGTGGTACCTGGACATCCTTTATTCACAGTAAAAACTATACTTTACATACACTGTAAATTGCATATTTTACACAGTAAAAAATTTCAATTCAGCTCCGCTCAAGTTTGGCTGATAAAAGATCATTTCATGCACTTTTGGGAAGAAATAATATGAAACTAGTGCCCTACACACTCCAATTCTCCACAGCTTTGCACAATCGTTTATATTTTTGCAAAACACATGTAAACTGGAACAAAGTGCTACTGTTCTGATTTGTGTTTATTTCCCACATTCAGGGGAAACAGCTTAAAAGCAGAAGACTGAAGGGAAGAACTGAGAATCATTCAAGTGACCTTGCAACTGGGAATAACCCTTGATGAACCAGTGTGAACAGCACGGACCAAGTTTAACAGTGCCTGCATTGCCACTTCTGTGCCCCTGCCTGGGTGCTGATTCAGGGATCCCTGATTAGTGAGGTAACAGAAATAAATCTATTCTTTGAATTCTAGCCCTGACCTGGTGGCTATCCCAGCTGCCTGCCTGTGCCCACTTGTCACAGTTGTCAGGATCTAGGAACAACCATGTCGTGGCTAGCGAAAAGGTCCAAAAAGCCAAAAAAGCTGAAAAAGCTGAAAAAGTCAGGGGCTGGAGAGGCTGTGGTGGTGAATCCCCACATTCCAGGATGGCCCAGCACCGAGCGCTGGACCCCCGTGGCCACTTTCCTTGCCACAATGGCTTCTCCAGAGACGTGGCCTGAGATAGACGACGGGGTGGTGGTGAGCCCGCACAGGGTGGAGATCGCCATGCGCGGGCTGCCCTGGAAAGGCGCATCCAAGTCTTCCCGCAAGCTGGCGGGGAGGCTGGGCTGGCTGCTGGCCACGGGGCTGCGGGCTCTGGACAGGGAGGTGATAGCACTGCAGAGCAAGGTGAGCGAGCTGGAGCTGCTCACCTACGCCCGAGCCCGCGACTGCGAGGCCATCGCGCTGCAGAGCAAGGTCAGGGAGCTGGAGCTGGTCACCTATGCCCGGGCGCTGGAGCGCGAGGTCACCGCGCTGCTGGGCAAGGTCAGGGAGCTGGAGAGGGAGCTTGTAACTCTGCGGGCTGCAAAGATGATCGCTCACGAGGTAACCACCACTCAGGCAGAGCAGCGCTATGAGCAGCAATGCACTATACAGCAGCTGGTGTCACCCAGGCATAAATACGTGGAAAATAAGGTGCTGATCTCCAAAGTTCGTGCTCCAGCTATGAAACCTTCACGGGATCCCAAGGAATGGGATGGAAATCTTTGGGGTGAGTACTCAGACTTTGAAATTGAGATTTAGCCAGATTTAGCAGATGGTGGGGTGGCATAGATCACAGACATTTACACTCTGAAAGAGTTCCAATTATGCACTCCTAGACAAGGAAATCCTTTTAAATTAGAAATAATAATTCTAGATTATAGAGTCTCATGGGGATTGTGGCTGATGACTGGACCAAACAGCAAAAAAAAAAGTTCTGTAGAACCTTGGTCCAGTTATTCCAAGGCACTGCCATACATTATATCCTGATGGGAAAATGAATTAAAGATGTAGCTTGGGCACTGCAAGAAACTGAAAGAATTACAGGCCAAAACAACATGACAGTACACCTACAGTACAAAACACAGTGAGGACCAAAAATCTTTAAGATGTGGCTTTCCCAAAATATTACAGAGGAAATGGAATTGTTTATACCAATGGACTGTGCAAGCTCTTAATCTAGATGTGCTCATTCATATAATAACTTCTGACAATGCAGTATAATTGTCTCTATCTTCTTCCTTTTATTCTATATCCTCTATTAATATATTCTCAAGTGCTTGTATTTCATGTATCTTTGATTATTTCCTGTGCCTTAGCTAGGGGGAATGCACTAAAACTGTTATTGGTGCCACAGAGCCAACATCCAGTCAAAGTTCCATCTGAAATAGCACAAGACACACCTCTCCAACCTGTGTGGCCCTATTACCCAATCTCCAGTTACCAGGCCTGGAGTGATATCAGCTGAAGGAGCTGGAGGAAGCACAGGTGTATCACCAGACAGAGATGACACTCCTGTTTTCCTCCACAGGCTGGCTTGTTGTGCTTCTTAGGCTTGTACTATAAGCACATATCTTGGATACAATTCTGCAAAATCAATGTGTAAATACCTGTGTGTGGTTGTTTTTTACTGTAACTAACTTGTCACTACTCTTTCTGGGAAGTGTCTGTAGAGCAGGTGACGTGTGCCCTCATGCGAGGTTTAACTTGGATATCCAAGGCAGCTGTTCCCTTGTATTTGGGAGTAACTGATGCACACTGTGGAACCTTGCAACACTGGTTACTGGAGAACTACATCCCCCTTCAACATCAGGAGCTCCGTTCCACGTTTGAAGGCGTGTGCTGCTTTGACCTGGCTGCAGAACCAGTTGGCGTGGGGGACATCATTCAGTACTTCAAGGACTACAGATCACAACCTACCAGTGGTGCCTGACAGGAGGGGCGGGACACTTCACTCAGAGCATTGTCTGCTTGTTTGTTTATTCCTTTTCCCCTGTGCTTAATTGCCTCTGTAAATCCCCCATCCCACATCTCCAGCCCTAGCAGCAGTGGTCTCTCGAGCAAGGGGGTGGAAATTTGGGAGGAATGGGTTAAAAAGCGGAAGACTGGCGAGGAGGACTGTAAATGGCTCAAGTGACCTTGCAAGCTGGGAATAACCCTTGATAAGCCAGCATGAGCAGCAGCCAGTGATCCCCTGGCATGGACTGAGCTTTACAGTGCCTGCATCTCCTCTGGTGTGCCTCTGCTTTGGGGAGTCCCTGGTTAGTGAGGTAGCAGAAATAAATTTACTCTCTGCATTCTATCTCTGAGTTTGTGGTTGTCCTGGCTGCCTGTGTCGACTCACACCCCCATTCACTGTGCAGAGGTGTCAGTGCCAACACACTGCACAGGGGAGCAGAGAAATAGGCCCCACAGTCTCTGAAGACACATCAGTACAGGCTCCTGTGAAAGAATAAGCAAGGACACTAAAACCACTGAGGAAAAGAACAATAATGTTTTTTCATTGATAATGCTATACATGTTCTTAGTAATGAGTCTCTCAACTCACTCTAAGTAAAGCAATTGGCATGTTCTTTAGATAGAGCAACAGTACAAATACAGCTGTGTATATCTGACACACAAGCATTTGATTTTGGACTTGCTGAATGTTCAGATAGTTGATGAGATCACTGTTGCTGCACATAAAAAGCAAGGTATCTGCAGCATGCCTAATTCTGACACTAATCACTCTCCTCAACAGACTGAGAACCTGCATCAGGGTCACTCCTGTGCATGTTTTTTTTTTTGCCCTCAGATATGTTTTCAAAAAATTGCTATTCACTACAGGGGAGTTGGGAGGAGAATGCCTGGGAATTGATGGGCATCAATTGTACCCACAGCTGTGAGTTCTTCAGTTCTGGCTGCTGCAAACATACTTTCAGGTCTTTTCACAGTTCTTTCAGTGCAAAAGAAATGGAGCCTATTCCTTGGTGTTATTTCAGCAGCCTCACTGGCTTCCGTTTCTCTCCCCAAGTTCAGACAGCTACTGAACCTGTCCCCTATATGAAAACTGAGAGTAGAACAAGAAAGGTAGAATCCTGCCATCAGACACTCTCTTAAACATAGACAAACTTGCTGCGTTGAGTTTTTATATAAAAGGCAGTGCAAATGATGTTTGGTGGGTAAGTAAGTAACATGGATTCCCTTGTACCATAGTATTTTCATACCTTTCCCTTGCCTGGATTTCACAGCTACCACTGTGCATTGCCCAAGTCATATGGCCTTGTCCCTTTCGTGTCATTGAAAGTGAGTTTGGTTTTCACTGCAAAGATTGTTCAACAATGAGACTTAAAAAAACTGCAAAAAGACAGTAATATAAACTGTTCTGTATTTGTTCACTACTCCTGCTTGCCCTTTTCAGTAATGTCCACTTTCATTCCTTACCCCTTTTCAAACAAAATTCCTTATAGTTATACTATAATTATACCATCAAAAATCAGTATTTACACACAGATACTACTGAGCAGCATCTGAGCAACCACAGGATTATTTCTACACAGAATAGGAAATAACTGTGGTGACACTGATACCATTGAGTGGTAAATGTGGTTCTGTGTTGCCTTAGAGTTCTTCACTGTGCTGGCACCACACCTGCCTCAAGTTACTTTTTCAGTGAAGGAATAACAAGGAATATATTAATCATAGTAGATATCTACTTGATTAAAGATATATGCACATACCACATACCTAGACACATAAGATCCATAAGATTAAAAGAAAGGCACTGGAATATACAGAATAACAGTAATTTCTTCCACTTCTATAATTTTTCCTCTTTACATATATGGCATCTTTATAAACCAATCTATTTCCAGTTGCTAATCAAAAGCAAAGATGTTCTGTCCTTTCATTGAATTCTCTGCAAATTATGAAAAAAATGCTGTTTGCTTTTCTTTTGTTCGGAGAAATCTTTGCATCACCTTTTGGCCTCAGTCAGATCATACTTGGTATTCCATAAATCTCCCAGGAAAGTGGGAAGTGTTTAAGATGGATGCTTAAGTCATTTCAGAAAGTCTTTTCAGATTTGCTTCTGTCCTTCTCTGAATAATTTTGTTAGATCATTAAAAGGGAAAAATATGCAGCTTTTGATAAATAGGCTACTCCCCTACCTTGGTGTTAGATAAGATGTGAGTAGACCAGTTTTCAATTACATTAGAATATGATATATGTGGTAAGGCATTCCTTAAAATGTGATGAAGAGGTCATCTAAAAAGAGACACAGGAGGAAAACATGGCTAGAACTCAAGAGAGAAATGAACAGGAAGCACAGCTGACAGAAGTATGAGTGTATAAATCCCACTTACAGCCATTCTTACAAAGCACATTTAAAAAATAAATAGCAGTAACTCTACTGCACATTCAGTGATTTTTCTTGGGAGATCCTTAACATTAACACTGCAGTGTCTCTGTTGCTCCAGAAAGATCAGAAATGAGCTTAAAACACCAGACATGGCCCAGAAGTCCTATCCTTACTTCTGCCTCCTAGTCTTTAGTTTAATATTTAAACAAGGCCCAAAGTGTTGCTACTCCACTGAGTGACTGAGGCTGTCCATCACTGAGCTCCTGGGAATGTCACACTCCATGTGACTGCTGTGCACAAACAGAAAATACCACACTGCTCTATCACCCTGTTCTTGGACCTCTGCCTAATGCTCCCTTCCCACCCACTCTTGATAATGTCACTGACATGCTAGCCTGTGAAACTGCAGCCAGGCTCCTGGGAGTCTCTGAAAGCCCAAAGTTACTGTCCCACTCACTGGGACTGATCAGCTGCAGCTAGCCCAGGCAGAGAGGGCTGAGGGTGGAAGGAGAAGCCTTCCTCACAAATAAGGGAGAGCATTAAGTTGGTACAGTAACTCGATCAAGTCATGACTGGTAAAGATGCCACAAATCAGGCTGCATTTGCTGGTGACAAGGATGAAAGGATGCTCCACAAATGGCAAGAGTGTTAGCTAGAGTCTTCCTAAATTCCACTTGATTACCACCCACTGATGCACGTACAAACCCATCAGTAACAACAGCCCTGTCACAGTTCCTCAATAACCCCTCAGATGCAGCTATCAAAGGGACATGAAATGGATCAGAATTCATGTCTTTTACACCCAGAAACTCTCTCTGCACCCCTCATGGAACTGGAAAAGCAACCAAGCCCTGGTGCAAGCCAGCCTGCACAGTAGGGACTGCAGGGACCAGACTGCACTGTCCCTGCAGCAACCACAGGCACTTTGCCTGTATTGGGACAGGCTGGCAGTGCTCTTTGGTTCAGCCCTAAGGAGACAAGCTTACTTTCATTACCAGAAAAATAGATTGGAGATAAAGCCATCTCTCTTTTTAAGCTCTAGGGGCTTGCTTTTATCCAGACCAGTAGTAATGACAGATGTCAGCTGTGAGTGACAGCATTGCTTTGGGGAAAAGGAGAGTACACTTTCCTTGCACTGCCAAGTGACAGCAGTTCAAGCCACCAGGAATGGAGATTTCTTACTAATATTCACCTACTCTTTTACCAAGAAGACAAGCAATCTCATTTTGCCAAAACTATCCAGGGCTTCAGGATGACAAAGCCTATTCCTCAGCCTCCAAGAAAAAGTCAGTATTTCTGAGACTTGTGACCCTTCCTCCAGGATCTGGGGCCTTGTACCCTAACTTGGGGTGTGATATTAGGGCACCTAGGCAGGCTCATCCAAACCAGTGGCATTCAGATGTCCAAATCAGTGTCAGACTTCCCAGAAAGGCAATGTTGGGTTGGGCTGCATTTTCAGCTTTGCCCATGCTGTGTTAGAGCTGTAACAATTTAGTGGTGCCCCTATAAATTGTGAGAATGAACAAACACCAAGAAATAACTCATATATATATAACTCATATGAGTTATATATATATATATATATATATATATATTCATATATCTATATATGAGATATAGATATATCTATATGAGATAGAACAGAAATACATTGTGCTTTCAGTTTTCTAGAGATAAGTGATTCCCATTTACCCAGAGCCATGTGGACACCCACAGATTACAATGTGAGGGCTAAACTATAATTTAGGCTCTTTTCCTAGGCAATAAAAACACTTTTTTAATGTGATCCCAGTGTCTCTACCAATAGACCATGTTACTTAAACATGTCATGAGAGTCAGGAAAGAGACTCAGTCTCTTTCCTTTCCAACAGGACTTGGACATGGGCCTTGCACCAAGTCATTGTGTCCCCTCCACAGCTCATATAGCGTGTGCTTTGCAAAGACATGGCAGGGAGGTGTTTTCTTATTTTTTTAGTACAGTGCCCTTTTGCAGCTCTTACTCATAATGGAGTACAGCCTGACAGTGGCAATGTTGGGGCTAATTCTATTATTTCACTAGTGTTAGTGGAAT
>NC_044581.1:14657500-14702500 GCF_901933205.1 Camarhynchus parvulus | reverse complement strand
TTCTTTTACTCACATAACAAACAGCTGCATACCACATTAGCCCAGCCAGTGACAGTCACACATCTCTGCAATAACTGTTTGATTGCAAACTTGACCCTTTCTTCTTCTCAGCCTGAGCTAGACATTTTTAAACAGGCACTCCATTCCCAATCCTCCTTTGCAAAGAATTACATCAGATAACAAAGACTTCTCTGCCACTCATTGTAAGCCTTCTTCTGGAGATCTGTTCTAAGAGGCACTGTGTAAAAAGGTTTTTATGATGAATTCAGAACTACTATCATGTTAAGAGCACCAATTTATAAAGAAGAATTCATTGGTTAAGATCTGAAAAAATAGTTTCTCAGGCCCTACTGACCCAGTTTTCAACAAAAAAGAATCAAGGGATGCAAATTAAGTTTTGAGACATTGTTACACAGTCTGAGAAATTTGTAAAACTGTGTTTTGCAGTAATTTCTTAATAGAAGACTCAATGACTGTTTAATTCTACCCTATGCAATAAAAAAAAAAAAAGAAAAAAAAGAAAATTCTCTTTTCTTTACATTCTACAGGTCTACTTTCACAGGTAGTGATAAAATATGCAGTCATAGTGATGAACAGTTCCAACAGCAAGATGGCAATAAAATTTAACTTTCAAGTACTAAACAATACTTAGACTTTTTTTCTGTTAAAATGTAATACTTTCATCCTTTCATCTGATTAAAAAGTTATAAAAAACCTACACACTAGCCCTGATAGGATGTATGATGCTGAGAGCCTACTTACATTTACTAGTAACTATAGGAGACAATCAGATATCAAAATAAAAGGTCTTATTTTCTTCAGTAAAAACAAACATACTTCCAGCAACTGTTACCACACATATTTTGCTTTCATTTGCACATGCTTTGATACAAATGCACCAGGTGTGAAAAAAAAAAAACATTTTAAATAAATGGTAGATCAAGTTAAAAATAATTTTAAATTAGTGGTCACAGAGAGAACAACACTGCAGGGTTTTTTGCCTCTGAGGACAGGAAAAACTTCCCACAATAATATATTTAACGAACCAGAACACTTGGAATTAAAGTTTTCAGGGCACTCAAAACACAGCAACTTTCACATGCATTGTTTCAAATCCTCTTCAATCTCTACCGGTTCAACCTCACTCAGAAGACTCTGGGGCTGTGTTTTTCAAAACTTTTCCCGACAGCCCTGAAAGGCTGCAGACAAAATTCAAACAATTTCAGGATCTTTTCTTTCTGATTGCTCTATGGCATTGCAAAACAGAAGTGACAATTTTAAAATAGAGAGTATTCCCCCCCCCCCCCAAAAAAAATGTGTAGGATTTTTTAAAGTGAAAGTTAGAAAAATAATCTTCTTCATCCTGACATATTTTCAATCCTCTTAAAAGAATCTCAACAACTATATATAGTATGAAATTAGCTCTTGCCTGTTAGCCTTGTTCCTACATAGAATTTTCTAATGTGTCTCCCCAGTAATAAATTGCAAACGAGGCTATGACTCTAAGAGTAGACTGTGTTTCATGGGTATTTAAACAACAGCATTAAGTACTATAGGAATCTGTGGAATGTGGAGTGCAGATTTATGTGTCTTAACAATTTCTTTACTGGTTTGTAATAAGCCAGCAAACTAACACTATTTTTATATTAATTTGGCCTCAGAAGTAGAGTATACTGGAGCATGACAAGAACAACAAAAGTAAACTGGCATATACTTAATAACTGTAACAGTGAATTGCCTCCAATCCTAAAATATTTATTGAAACTGGGGGGGGGAAAAGCTAAAAAGAATTACTCTCAACAGCCTGCTACCAGCTCTTTAACAGTGGGCAATGTAATGCCTTAAGGTACCTCAAACTGTCTTTCATTTTCTAGACTTAATGGCTGATTGCAGAAATCAATGTTGCCATTAGTAACAGAGTATTTGTTATGGCATGATTTCCTCTGTTGTTAGGCTTGCAGAATGATTACAGTATTAGTGAGGTGCTTTCTTTATAAAGGGCTGAAGATATAACTTTCAATTTACTATCCATTAGTAAGTGACTTTGGAAATATACATGAGGCCAGAAATCTTACCTGTTATTACTTGGAGATTTTATTTCAGCAGTCATAGGCTAGTAACTTTAAAAATTGTACCAGGAAGCTCAATATTTTATAGAGATCTCCAATGAAATATTATCTGCTTTGCTATTTTATACACAGCAAGTAACATGACATATAATACAATTAAAATGTTTCAGTCTGACTTCTGTTTTTTCTTGTACTTTCAAACGGGTGTGAATTAAGCAGAAGGCTTCATACAAGTTAAAATCTGCACATAAGTTAGAAGATTGTCAAAAGGTTAGTAATTTGTATTTCTGAACCTCTTTTTAATCAGTCCAATGGCCAGGTACAAGGACATAGCTAAGGAACTGACATGGTTGTCAGAAGGAGGGCAATCAGAGAGGGGAGCCAACATGCAGTTTATTAACTACAGCTCAAAGAAGGCATCCTTCCTCACCCTTTTACACGGAGGACAGGGCAGGATCTGCATGAGACACACCATGAATAGAAGAGGAGGAGAAAACCACCTTCCAAAACCTGGAGGGAGAGGCCCTGGAAGCGACACAGCCATTGGTGGCTGCTCAGACCCTGCAGAGTGGGAAGGCATCAGCTGAAAGGCCGGGAAACCTGCTGCCCTTGGAGGGGAAAAGGGTGAGCAGAGAATTAACCTCAAAGGCATTGCAGGAACCCAAACACAGATGTTCTGGCAAATAATAGCACATCCCTATGGACTGTAGGAAACAACCTGACAAGAGAATGCATAAACTACTTTACTGCCATGACTTCAAATAGAGCTATGAAGCTTTCAGTGCAGAGAGGGAAGAAGAAGTTATCATACCTGAAGAGGAGGGTGAGGAAGGATGAGGGCTGTCCTCCTGAGCACTCCCTGTCTGCGAGAGACCCCCACCTACTCCACTTTCTTCAGTAATGTTAGAGGACCCTGGTGTTGTCGACCTGCTGACAGACTGAGACTCTTGATCACTTCCAGACCCACGCCGCTCATCGAGACTACCTTGAATTATTTCATCTTCTCCTTTCCTGTCTCTTTTGTGGACCCTGGAGTGAACGACCACTTGGTGGTATGTTCTAAAAACCCTTCCGCAGTCCGGGCATTCAGTTGGCTTTTCTTTTATGTTTCCATGACTTTGTAAGTTGTAATCGAGTCCCTGGTTCATACCATGTGACAAAAAATCTCTACTGCCTTCTAAAGGGTCTAGTTTGCTTGGCAAGTCTCTCTGATTGCCCATTTTAGTGCTGTGAACCAAATCAGCAGGCATTTTCTGCTTAGAGCCATCTGCTCCTACTAACACATACTCCCGCTTCTCCTTATCAAACATAACTCCAGCATTTGCCAAAGTGTCTTCGTGGCTGCGCTGTATCTGCTGCTCTTTAGACAAAAAGCCATGTTCCATGGCCATTCCCCTTGCCATAAGCTGCCAGGCCTGATAGCTGTTTACTGGATCCATCTCTGCTGCTTTGGCGGCAGCTTGTAACCTTTCTATACAGCTGGATTTCAGAGGAGGCACCAGATTGAGACAGCCCAATAAAGAATGTTTATCCCCCTCGGCAATGCTGTGGCCAATGCCAGAAATGGGGGAAAGGAGCTTGCCCAAGACTTCCTTCTCTTTCATGGGCATGTCTCCTTTGTTGTAGATCTGATTTTGTTCGCTCAACCTCGCCTTGTCAGGGGGAAGAAAGCCACTCTGCAAACATGACAGATATCTTGAATACAAGTTTGCATGGGCTTCCTGGGACATGCTGCTGATGGAGACAGGGACTTCAGGATCATTAGGAGATTTGTTCTTTACAGATAACTTATTCAGGTGAACTTTCATGTGGTTTTTAAGAAACCAAGGCTCTTTGAATCGCCTCCCGCAGATCTGACAGCAGTGTTCAAAGGAATCCTTGTGCTTTCTCATGTGGCCTTTTAGGAACCAGGCTTGGCTAAACACTTGGCCACACACCTCGCAGCGAAACTCATTGGTGGATTGCTCCCCATTCCCGTTGGAGCCCTGGCCCTGTGCTGACTCTGCAGTTATGTGAGCTTTCTCCACGTGGCTGATCAGCTCCTCCTCCTGCGAGGCAGCAAAGTCACACAGAGTGCACTTGTAAGGCTTGTGTAGGATCCTTATGTGCCTGTCCAGCTCTTCTCGCTTCTTAAACTTGCCTTTGCAAAACGTGCATCTGAACCCGGCTGTCTGAGCGACAACCTCTTCCTGGACACTGGCTGGCTTTGGAGAGGGAACAGGGTTTGAAATATCAGGTGTGTTGTGATTAGGTGGCACAGACAAGTTGCAGTTTGCGAGCGGCATGGGCTGGGTGTGCTGCTGTGCTTTCGCATCGGGCCGTGGCTGCAGGAGGCTGCTCTTCATCTGCTTGTCCCGAAGAATCGCTCTCTCCTCCAGCTCATGCAAAAGTCTGTTTTCTTCTCGGACCCTTCCACGACCTTTGCCAAGGTTCCCAAGCTTGTGAGTACGCAGGTGTATCTTCAGGTTGCCTTTCTGAGCTGCCCTGTGGTCACAGTAGGGGCACTTGAAGGGTTTCTCTCCGGTGTGGGTTCTCATGTGCAGCGACAGGATGCTGTTGAAGCGGAAGCGTTTCCCGCACAGGGGACAGGGGTACTTCCTGTTCTTCCTGGCGTCATCCTCGATGTCGCTCATCTGAGACATAATCCCCAGGTTCTGTCCATTGAGGAACTGCTGCAGATCCACACGCCCGTTCAAGCTGGTGTCAACCTCTCTGTTGAGCTGGTTTGCCAGCAGGGCCATCTGGCTGCTGATGGGCTGGTTTGCTATGGACATGTGACTTTTGTCTTCTAGTGGCACTGACGCCTTCTCCTCGGGATTCTGCCTGCTCTGGAGCTCTGGGAAGGCATGGCTGAGCTGGGAAGTGATCTGGTGCAGCTTCTGACTCATTGAATATTGCCCATTGAGTATGGTGCTGTTGAGATGGGCGTCAGCTTCTGGCACAGCTGAAGAAACACCAAGGCACAAACTAGCTTCCTCCATCTCTGAAAATCAGAAGATATTTTAGATTCAGACTGTGAAAGAGTTACAAGCATTGAATCACTGGCGTACAATTTGCATTTTATGTTTTACCTGCTCATAATAATGCAAAGGAATTAGTGTAAAAACAATTAAAAGTGTATTAAGTGCCAACTGTGCTAGACAGTTTTGATCATACATGTACTCATTCTGCATGTGTACCAAGAACTATTCATTACTATTTTAAAATATGCGACAATTTCAAAATTTAATTATTACAGAAGGGGCAAAGGCATTTACCACCTCCCTTGTCCTTCTTGTGAAACTGCACCTGTCTGCATTTCTAAATCTATAAAAGAAGAAATCTTATGCATCTCTCCCATTTTCATTTAAAAAGCCAGCAAAAAAAAACCCAAAATAGAAATCCATTTGTAACTTTCAGTTCCATTAACCATATTCAATATATTACACATTCTACAATGAGAAAGATAGTTTTATGATTTGACAAAAAACCGATGGTATGATATTTACTGGTGTACAATAAAACAAGATAATGTTTTGGGAAAAAATAAAGGACAAGCTTTAGAACAATAAAAGGGATTTTGCTTTAGTCAACAAAAAGTGCAGTAATATCTCATTAAGCTGATTAGTATGCTGCTTAGAAACAGTACTAGGTGCTGTAACACATGATTATAATCATAAAAATCCTTCAGTGTTTGCAAGTAAGCATTAACGAGGTATATTAAATTTTAAGGAGACTGCGACTAGCAGCTTTGTAAACCTCTGAGATTAAGATTTAACCCTTCTGTTACAAAACATTGTTATTTTGTCATTTTGAAACTGAGCCCATCAAAAGGCACATAAATTATCTTCTGCCAAGCCTTTTAATTCATAGTTGAGAACCTTCAGATTTCTTTTCCTAGGAAAACTTGCCAGATTACAGAAGGAATATCTCTGTCCTTCAATGGGTGGTACATGTGATTTAAGAGACTTTGATTTGTTTTAAAGAGCTCTCTTATGGAACTAGATAAAACCAATTAAAATCTGGGAAAGGTGTTGTGGAAAGCCTCAGCAAGTTTAAGAATTCTAATAACTTTCCTAATACACAGTAATGACTACAAATTGTAGCTACACTATGTATATTGCAGGAAATTAGAATTCAGAGCTGTTTGTTAAACACAAGTGCTCTGTTCTGGTCTGCATAATTGTCCACAATAATCCATCCTTGCCACTTCTCTACTCTATACAGATATAATGTATCTATAAAATTCTGTTAAAAATATAAAGTTTCTCATAACTAATTCATAAACTATATGATGCTATAAGATTATATTAGACTACAATTAAGATTTTTGTTGTTCAGTGGCATGATTTGACACTTTATTCACTCTAAAAACCACTGAATTCTATCGGTTCTTAAAAAATTAATTTGGTCAACCCTCTGTTTGGCTTTAGCCAAAAGCATTTTTTCCCTGTGTCTTCCACAAAGGCTCCAGGCACACCCTGGGTGGACTCCACTCCTCACACAGCTACACAGTGGCCACTTGATAGACAATTCAAGGTCCAGATCTGGCACACACTTAAAATGCATGTAATTGTGCTCGTGGGAGCAGTCCAGTAGACTTCAAAGGGTGACTCTTGAAAGCAAAGTTCCACACATGATTAAGTATTTGCAGGATCAGGGCCTAAAAACAAAGTATGGGAGGTCTTCGAGGGGAGACCTATTTGCTCCTGACAGGATGACTGAGGTTGTGACACAATGCAGATCTTGTAAGTACAGGAAAGAGTTATATGCATGAGTATTAAAAAAGAACAAGAGCTACCTAATTTTGCCCATATACATAGCAGATCTTTTTCAAAATTTAACAGTCTGATTTGGGTCACATATTGGGGGCGCATTATTTGCTTGCTGTCAATGTTGTTATTCATAAAAATATAAAGAAGTTAAGTCTGTAAAAGAACTCCACTTAAATTTAGCTTGCAGTGCCTGATTTCCAAAAGTAGAGAGTAGGAGAACATAATCAAGCCAGGTGTTCACCCAAGGCCATGTAGTAAACAAGGAAAATTCTTAATTTCCATTCAAGTTTTCTGTGCAGCAGACCACAATCATTCAAAATGTGGGTACACATAAACCACTTTTTTTTTTTTTAATTTTTGAAAATTTTCTTAACTTTTGGAACAAACCAAAATAATGTTCAAAAGGATTAATTAAACAACTGAATACTTGTGGTCCTTAGGTCTGCCATTGCCTGAAGTTGGATGAGGTTTTGAATATCTGCCTATGTGCTTAAAAAAAAAAAACAAATACTCTCAGAAATAACACAAGAGAAACCCCAAAACCCGAATCTATTTTTTGTCTGGATTCCACATACCCAGGAGTGTTATTTCTCCCCACCATGCTTAAACAAGGCATGCTGGCAAACAAGAATGTGACAATTCCAGAAATGCATAGCATGTGCTGACACACACAAACATTGAAGAATGTTAAGAAAGGTCTTTGTGAATTGTCATTATTCTATAACAGCTTCAAAACTACAGTCTAAATTTCTTTTTTTTTTTTTGGTTGATCTCAATAGGACCTGGTGCTTTTACATGCTCAGAAAGGTTTGGGTAGTTAATTTTAGCATTTTATGCTCTATCGAAGTTTGGAAGTGCTGACAGATCCCAGTGGAATTTATTAATTCTGATGTTTAACCTTAAGCATCAGTTCAAATGTATGGTTGTTTGGATTGGGGAGGGGAGCTGTGGTTGAGGTTTTAGTTATTCTGTGCTTCTTTTTCAAATATAACTTTAATAAAGTAACAGCAGTTGTAGCTGGAACATGGCAAGTTTTCCAAATTTTCCTTTTTGCTATTTTCTGTCTTCCAAAATAATACAGAAATATTTAATATAGAATATTGAGCGAACAAGTAAAAAAAATAGTTTAGAGGAATACCAAATCCATAATTTCTCATTTAAAGACTAATAATTTTGGATCAAGTCGGGGGAGCCTAACCCCCCCACATGGATCTTTTGGCATGACAAATGTTTTACATTTTTTATTAAATATGCAGAAAGGTCAGCAAAGCCTCTGCTTAGTGAGCAACAACCAGCTCTGAATGCCACCCACTCTGATCAGCCGTGCAGTTCCTGGGATCCAGCCACCACAATCTCAAGATGTATTCTTCACTTAAACTGCATTTCCCCCCTCATCTGCCCCTGCTTCTTGCAGGCTTCTTGCTCCTTCCTCTGGCTCTGAGTTGTCTCCTCTGTTCCTCACTCCAACCCGGCTTCATTGCAAAGTATAACCATGGCACTGAAAGTACTGCCCTGTGAAATTTCTCCTCCTGCCATGCCCAGTTACAGCTTTTCTGAACACAGGGAGCTTGCTACTGTTCAGCTTTCACAGAAACAACTCCTGGTATCCCTTAGCCCTTTCACAGCAAAACCAACTAAAATCTCATCTTGTATCCACATGCAAGACAGAAACAAAACACAGCCTCATCCATCATTCCACTATGAATTAGATAACTCAATCTAATTTTCCTAATTTCTCTTAAAAAAAAAAAAATTAGCAATTTCATTCTCTCCCTCTTTATCCATCATCCCTGTCTAGATCTATGGCCAGAGAGGGTTACACCAGGTGGAGCAAGGGGCTCTCATTCCCCAGTGAGGCCCCTGCAGTTCATGGTACCCACATTGGTGTCAAGGTACACAAAAATAAAAAATCTGGAAAAGTCAATTCATAAGCGCTACTTTGATGCTCCATGATAGGGAAAACCTTTAGCATTCAATTGTTAAATATATAGTCTATCACATTATTTCATGATCCTGATCTCTTGTATAAGGAAGGCACAGAATGTTTTGCCATCTCTCATGCTGGGAACAGAAGCACAATGTTCTCTGTAGTTAACAAATGTTTACAAAATGAACTGCAAATCAAATTTGAGATTGTTAAAGAATTCAAAATATATTTGTTGAAATTTATTTGGTAAATTTCTGACCTTTAATTATCTCAAATGTTGGCTAAAGACAGCGTCTCTCAAGACATGGCATGTTGGGATCAGGAGTCATGGGCTGCCCTTTCTAACCTAAAGAAACCCTCAGCTCTTGCCCAGGTGAGTTGCTGTGGCCAAAAAGCCCCAAACCGACCCCACTGCAGAGACAGGCTACACCCAGCTGGGCTCACTCTGCACTGGGCAGGGCAGCAGCACCCCTGGGAGGCAGCACACCGACCATCCAAGGCCATCTGGCCACACAGAAACTGTGCCCAGTGTGCAGGATCCTGTTCCTCTGAGGAGGAGCTCAGCTTATGAAACTCACTGTGGGATACAGATATTATAAAATACTCTCTCTCATCTCCTACATAAAGGTACAGTGAGACATTCAAGTCCCTTTGATGATACTAATAGTTATTTTGATTTCACTCACATTTTTGCCCTCAAGACTATTTCCTGTGATATCAATAGCGAAAGTTCTGGCTTTAGCCATTTCAATTGAACGCACAGATTTTATTTAACTATTTGAAATGGATTACTGGAATTTAAAACCAATTATGACACCAGAAATGCCTGTCATCACAACTACATTAATGTAATACGAGAAGCTGAGCTTCCTCTTGCTGGAAACAGAGAAAAAAAATATGGCAAACAGGATGGGAGAATTTAAAGATAAATCTATGCCTGGGCACACATGTAAACATATGCAGGCACATGAATATCTGTATACAGACACATATGTGCAGACACACACCTGTTATCTTTGTAAACAGATGGACCAAATTCAGCTCTTATTTACACCTGTTCATTCCTGCTGGACACACACACACACTGAAGCTCTCCCCTCTTCAGTGCTGTAGAGAAAACAGTCATTTTAAAGCCACTGTTGTGCTGTTATTATAGCTTAGATTAGGTTAGTTAAAAGATTTACAGTTCAGTAAGCAAAGTAATGCTTTACAAGCTCACGTGTTTAAACGACAAGCTCGCTCTGGCCCTGATCCTCTGAGCAGTTAGAGCTACACACACTGTTACTTATGCTTGCAGAATATAGACCTGGTATTTATCTTTCCAGCTAGAAAAATTCACATATATCTACATTATCTTGTGGTCCAATGGCAAATTCTAAATACTCCAATACAGACTGCTTCAGTTCTTAGCAACTCGTAAACAGGTATTGCTGAGATCAGAATATATATTGAATTTTTATTAAATATTGTTCTTATTGTTGCAGCAGAAACAGTTGAACTAAAGCTGTTATAAGCATAATACACTCCTGTTAAGAAATACAGAACACCAGACTACTGAACCCTTTCAGGGTCATTAAACAGCTGTAAACATTATTACAAAAATAAACCAGAGATTTCATGCTTACATTTTAGCCCAGAGCTTGGTGTGCTGAGCAAGTACATTTTTTTCATCTCTTACAATCAACGCTGGTGACATTTGGGCATCCAAACAAATTACATCACAAATATTACTGAGGTGGGTAGGATACTGAGCAGTTTATTTGCCAGATGATTAATATATAAACAGTAGGGCAGGATAAATGACCTACTCTTCTTTGACTGATTTGTAGGCAATACTAAGAGACATAGATGTAAATAGTTAGATTTTAACAAAAACATGTGTGCACGGAAGGGGAGGGGAGAGATCAGCTGTATTTAATGCCACCAGGACAGCATTATCCAGTCTGATAAAATGAAATAAACATTAGGCCAGATTCTATTCTCATTTTACTTATGTAAAACAGAGTAATTGCATCGACTTCATAGGAGTTTTTGTGAAGTAGGTGTCCTGTTCCTTGGGGTATAATATAATTATATCAGGAAAATATATGGTTTCTGGAGTATAACAGGATACCTTTAAAAAAAGAAAGCTGGCCTACAGGTAATGTGTCCTATTTGTTTTTATTTAAACATTATTAAGGCCAGCTTGGTAATTGGCTATCACCATTAGTGACATTAGCACATTTAGGCTTTTTAGGCATTGCAGAGCACGTGTAACTCATAGCTCCTGAGAGCTGGTTTGGAGCAGGAGCAGAGCACAGCCTGCCCAGAGCTCTGGGGGAGCAGGGCTGCCCATCCCACAGCCCAGGAGGTTCCAGGGCTGCCCCATCCCACACCCCAGGAGGTTCCAGGGCTGCCCCATCCCACAGCCCAGGAGGTTCCAGGGCTGCCCCATCCCACAGCCCAGGAGGTTCCAGGGCTGCCCCATCCCACAGCCCAGGAGGTTCCAGGGCTGCCCCATCCCACACCGGGTTCCAGGGCTGCCCCATCCCACACCCCAGAGGCTCCAGGCGCCCCATCCCAGGAGGTTCCAGGGCTGCCCCATCCCACACCCCAGGAGGTTCCAGGGCTGCCCCATCCCAGGAGGTTCCAGGGCTGCCCCATCCCCAGGAGGTTCCAGGGCTGCCCCATCCCAGGAGGTTCCAGGGCTGCCCCATCCCAGGAGGCTCCAGGGCTGCCCCATCCCAGGAGGTTCCAGGGCTGCCCCATCCCACACCCCAGGAGGTTCCAGGGCTGCCCATCCCACATCCCAGGAGGTTCCAGGGCTGCCCCATCCCAGGAGGTTCCAGGGCTGCCCCATCCCACATCCCAGGAGGTTCCAGGGCTGCCCCATCCCACAGCCCAGGAGGTTCCAGGGCTGCCCCATCCCAGGAGGTTCCAGGGCTGCCCATCCCACATCCCAGGAGGTTCCAGGGCTGCCCCATCCCAGGAGGCTCCAGGGCTGCCCCATCCCACAGCCCAGGAGGTTCCAGGGCTGCCCCATCCCAGGAGGTTCCAGGGCTGCCCCCACATCCCAGGAGGTTCCAGGGCTGCCCCATCCCAGGAGGCTCCAGGGCTGCCCCATCCCACAGCCCAGGAGGCTCCATCCCTCAGCCCCACACCATCACCCATCCTCCAGCGGCGGGACCACGCAGGGGGCAGCCGGGAAGGCATTTGACAAAACTGTAGCTGCTTTGTAGTGCTGATATTTAAACAAGCTGCTTATTGATTCCAAAACAAAGTACTCCTTTAGTAACAACAGAGCCAACTCATTCCACAACAGTTTTTATGTCTTAAAGAAGGGTTAGCAGAGGGATTTTGAAGTTTCAAAAGTCATTAGCAGACAGAAAATGGTTTGCTGAGGCTGTGCTGCCTTTGCTCTGGGCTGGGAAGAGAGTTGCTTTCTAAAATACCTGTTACATCTGCAGGGTACTTTCTAGTTAGCACAGCCTTTGGGACTGATAACTGATCAGTGGAAGATAAATCACCAGAGCAGTCTTTGGTTGGTAGCACCCATGGAGTGGAGGACTGTGAACCATTTGTGATCACAATCTAGGAAGATGAGCACAGAGGAGAGGAGAGGTCATTTATAAATCTCACTCACAGATTAGAATAGAAAGATTAGAAGAATGCAGACAAGCTGTTTGATTTATTGCTACTTTGCATGTGACTTAGCAAAATCTGTTTTCCTCCTTATTTATTCTATTTCACTTGCATATACTTAAGAAGTCAGATCCAAAGAAGAGAAGGATAAATAATTGCTACTGAAAGTTCAGTAGATTAAAAAATAAAAAAAATCATGGTTTTTTTTTTTCCAGGCACTGGTTGCATCTGGGATCATTATTTCTTAGCTTATAAACATTGATTCTCATTTTACTTTTTTTTTTTCCTAGTGATCTTTTGACAGCAAAAGTAAAAAAAAGAGTGATACCAAAATTCATATGGGAGCCTTATTTGTGGAATGCTTCGTTAAACTAAAGCTTCTGTTACTTTAGAAACAGCATTTTTTAAAGTAAATTTGTTATTTTCATGTAATTTGGAATGTATACAACTGATTAAACCCTCTCCAATTTGATCAATTTCCTGTAGCTCCTATCTGATCATTCACTTTAATTAATCTAACTGGCATCCACATCAGATTGAAGAAACCTTAAAATTAAGCTTTTAATGAACCACTTTACCATCACAGAGTACAAATAAAATAATAAAATGCCTGGAAGACTGTACAAAGCATATTTATTATTTCATTTTTTGTCATTTTTACAGCATGGAAAGGGCTCTGAATCTCCTATTCTCATCTGAAGACACTGCAATGCACTGGAAGTCTGCAACACTCTAACCCATTATATAACATTAAAAGATACATAATGATGACCCTATTAATCCTGCATTCCTCACGCAGGAAAATTCCAAATAAAAGGCCAAGCATTTCAGCTGGGTGAGGACATGAGGATCAGGCCCCCTGAACCAATTACAAAGAGAACAATAAAGAGTTAAGACCACAGAACTCAAAGCACAGTTTGAAACAACTTAAATCCAAAACTGTAATGATGGGTTGATGATTTTTTTTTTCATTTCACAAAGGCTTAGACTTAGATTTTGTGCACAGCTAAATATAATGTCAAATGCACATATGTCCCAAAGATCAAAGTAGGATTGACTGTGAAATATTCATATGTGATAGCCCAGCGAGATTTTGTTCGCAAGGGCACCTGTCAGAAGCATAAGCTTGGATACAAATCATCAAATAAGTATGTGAAATCATTACTAAAATCCAGGCATGCAATCAGATAGTCAGTTGTCTGAAACTGCTGGACTGTAGCCAGCACAGTGGCTCAACAGACTAATGCTTTGGTCTCTGCAGATCCTCAGGGGCCTGGTTCAGTTCCTCCTGCTACTGGTCAGGTCAACTGTCTGTACCTAGTGTTGACTTTCCTGGCACTTAATGCTAGGAGCAAAGCAAAAAAACCCGAGTCCATAAGTTGCCTTTGACCTGAGCCACAGAAACATCTGCTGGTTGAGTCACAAAGTGCTTGTTGGCCAAGTTTAACAGGATCCGAGCCTGCTGCGGATCAGCTCTCTCAGCAGTAGGTGTCACTGCAATAAATAGATGGATTTCAAGGGACAAAGACACTCATTGCCCGGGAAAATGCATAAACAGAACATCCCTGAATAGAGAGAGTTTTGAAAAGTATGTGGTCCAGTTAGACTTTAACTATATGCAAAATGTTGGGAATCTGGTTTAGGGAGGAATTAAATTGCACGAGTGGGATTGCCAACAACAACAGCACCATAATTCTGTCCATTAGTCCTGTGTCACAGAGATCCTTTAATTCACATTAATCACCTCCCTGCAATCCCAGGTCTATTAGGTAAAGACTGTTACAGTTAAACCTTTAAAAAAAAAAAGCTCTCTAACAAATTAAGTCATTTGTTCTAGTGGAACAAAAGACCTAGTTATATGGAAAGACTCTGCACACTCAACTGTGGTTGTAGGACTGAAAGACCACAAGGTTAGCCTATTTTTTGTCAAATTAGAGAGCCTATACCCAATCCTATCTGCATACAGAACAAGGAGAGAGAGAATCCTTATAACAGCTTGGGAGGTGGGGGGATGATGTCTCAAGTATAGATTTAATTAATAGAATGCATATTTTGAAGAAGCAGTAACCAATTTATATTTGAAACAGAAATATTTGGTATGCCAAGTAATATCACAGAGATGTCAGCCAAGTCTACACCATATTTGGTTTCATTATCACAAAATGGTTTGTAGGATAATTAAGGATGCTCCAAATTGCATGCTATTGAGTTAGACTGTAGACAAAACAATGCATCACTAAGCATATGGGCTACCTGTGATGACATCAGGACAGAAACTACGTGCCTAAGAAAATGTTTTTAGAAAAGAGAAAGATTAATACATTAAACCTTGAGTAACCTGTTGCACTTGAAAGAGAACATATGTGATAATACATACATAGTACATATATAATACAACTGCATTTATTTTACTCCCAATAATTCTAAATGGGGAACAAAAGAGATGAAGAAATGTACAGAGAATGAAAAGATAAATTGCTGCATTTTTCAAGGTCAGTATATTTAAGGAAAAAACAACATTAAAAAAAGTCACCCCCATGAAAAGCATAAAGGGCCACACTACAGATGTGGAAAGAGCTCCTCCTTTCCTCCCACCAGCTCCTGCCCCAGCATTCCCTAAAGGCCTCCAGCACATGGAACCCCAAAGCACACTGTGATCAATTCAGAGAGGAGAGGGACACCTTTGCTAAATGTTTCTTTGCTGGGTACAGAAACATCCAACATCTTAATACAATGGAAGTGGAAACAGGTAGAAATTCAGAAGTAACTTGCCCAATTTCTGTGCTCCTAAAGAGCATAAAGGGACCAAGGTTTTCAGAATTTCAGCACTGTAGAAATAAGTATCCCAAAATGATCATTTCCACATCTCATTTAAGAAAAAGCTTGCCATGTATCTTGACTTAAATAGATGGCTCATCCTCTGTAAAGAAGCCAGGGACAGCATCCAGAACTCTTGACTCCCATTGCTTAGTCCAGGATGCCAGATAGCTTTCCTTTATCAAACATAATTGACTGCTGAATAGACAGGGTTTTTTAACTCATGGTAAACCAGTCAGCATAAATTTTTTGGTTTGTTTGTTTAAAATACTAGAGATTTTTGGTTTTTGGTTTTTTTAATAACAGAGATTCTTGGCTGTTAATACTTTCTATCTCCAAATTCTATCTTCTTTCTTCCCTCAATCCAACTGATTTATTTTTCTTCTCCCTATAAAACACAGACTTGGTGACAAAAAATACCACACATAATTTAGATGGTCGTAGTGATTTTTAGATATAAGTGGCTTTGATGAGTTATTACTCATCATATTAGTTTAATACTAATTTCCAGGGGGAAAAAGAAAAAAAAGAATAAAGCTGAGAAAGCCCTAAAGTTTGGATGGAAAAAGAGGGAGTAAAAGATGCAGTTGAAATGGGCAGGGACACTAGAAGCAGGTTAATGCTGGAAAACAGAGCAAACATTTCACAGAATACCCTTTGTGTTTGTGGTTTCCCAAAAAGCAGAAAGAAAAAATTTGGTAAAGAATTAAGTGGAAAAGACAGATGAGGAAATAGCACACAGACTAAGGCATAAAAAAAAATGTACTTAATTATCACCTAGTAAAATGAAGCAGAAGAAAACACAAATCCCCTTTATTGCATTGGTGTTCTGTTCTGCCCGTATTCTTACTGATACATCACTGCTTCTGTCATTTAACTTTATTAATTGATCACTGTCATGAACACAAGAGCAGAGCTGGGAACTCTAAGGCCAGCTTGGACCTCCTGAGCTGCTTTCCCACTGATACAAGTGGCTCAGGCTTACCAGGGTGTGGTTAGTGGTCTGTGTACTGCTCAGACACCCACCCTGGGGTCAGGGATCTCCAGAAAACAAGCGCTTTATCATATGTCCTTTTAGAGGAGCAAAAAAAAATACATCACACTGCTCTTTCAGAGGGAGGAAGACAACCCCAAACAGGAACATCTATACCAAAAGTAACTGACTCAGGAGGGTATTTCCCTGTGTTTTCCCAGCGGATTTAAAATCCTCTCTACCTGTTGCAGTGAGATTATTCTGCCTCTCCCTCTGGATGTTGGTACCAAACAGTTGTAACTGTTTTGCAGTTAAGCCAAGGGAATAACAGTGATGTCACACCAGTGACCACAATAAAAGGTCCCATCTATGCAGTGCTCTTGGCTGCAGTGGGGTGCAGCCCCTGAAGGGAACAGAGAATCTCCTCCCTTTGCCCTGAGGGATCAGGTAGAGGAAGGGGAATCACCTTGTGCATCTCTTGAAGGAAGCAGAGATGTGAGCACTGACTGTGGTGAAAGAGGACTCATGTTTAAGTGCAATGGCCTTCAGGATCCATCAAGCTGGGCACCAACTGCTGCTTGGGCATCCCTGTTTTATGTGGGCACAATAGCTTTGATCATTAATAGAAAGGCACTGAAAACCTGGCAGACACATGGCAGATAGATGAACAAGGGGAGAAGGAAAACTGTAAAAATACAATAACATTTCAAAGCTACCTGCAGGATAAAAATCCTTGAAATAATTTTGATGTTAATTGCAACATTGCAGGCCCTTGGCTGAAAAGACAGCCTCTCGTGGTGATAGGTGAGTGGTAACAAAGCTGACAAAGAAAGTCTGATAAATGCAATCCCAGGATGACAGACCCTGGCAAGTTCAATTACAGTTGCAAAGTCAGGTGGGAGATGGACTCTGCTGACTGTAATATATCCTTAGCAGCCAGCTCTGGCCACAAACAGCTCTGACCAAACTCCTTTGAGTGACTGACAGCATCCCAGGAGCCTCCAGTCCCACAGTGAGCTGAGAGCAGCTACAGTTGTTAGCAGAAGGACCAGGGACTAACAGGGACTGCTTTACTGCAAGATTTCAACACAACACACACAAAAACACCACAAACTCTCAGTGAAACTATTCCAAGCCTCTTGAAAAGCCTGTGCAAATGAGCAGTTTGTGTTCACTTTCTCCAGCTCGTGTAAAGCTTCACTCAATGTTAATTCACACTGCTGCAAACCAGTGTGGATCCAGGTGACTCCAGAAAAACACAAAGCCAGACCAAAGGAGGGGGAAAGGCTTGGTGGCTCAGGTTCAAGCCCCTGGCCATGGGAGGCAGTGACTGGGCTCCCACTACTTGCAACAGGAGCATCAGAGAGATTCTCATCCTGCAGGACCAAATCCCAAATGCTCTCCAGAGCTGACAGCATTCAGGAGTTCCCACACAAAATCCCTGCTTGGGTAATGGTATTGCTCCTGTTGCCCAAGCAGAAACTCATTTTTCTGAATTCCAGCCCCTTGCACCTACACTTATGAATATGGAGATCATTATACCTCTTTCTAATTAGAAGGATATTCATCTCCTTAGTTTATACTTCAGAATAGGCTAACTATTCTTATTTGATGTGAAAAAGAAAGAAGTAGATGTATAGGGCAAATTGTGGCTCCTCATACTGCAGTGCAAAATTATCTGAGAATTTAAGTCAAGTTTAACCAAAGTATTTGGCTTCCTTGTGGCTTTATTTTCTTCTCTATTTTTTTAATAAGTAACAAAAAGAGGAGTGTTTTCCCAATTTTTTGTTGAATTTTATTTTCTGACTGACTATTTTAGGGAAAAAATTAAACTCACAGTGTTATTAAACAACTTCTTTGTTCTCTGTGTTTTTCAAAAATATTGTAAAATGACAATAGTATAA
Source organism: Camarhynchus parvulus (assembly GCF_901933205.1). Lineage (NCBI taxonomy): Eukaryota > Metazoa > Chordata > Aves > Passeriformes > Thraupidae > Camarhynchus > Camarhynchus parvulus. The sequence continues at coordinate 14,684,435 of NC_044581.1, read as the reverse complement.
AAATTATACTGTAAAAAGTGTAAGCACTGTGAATGAGCAGAGTTATTCATTTATATCCCTAGCTTATGAAATGCCCGTATCACGTATCCTTTATCCAACAGCAGACTCTTTTAGCTTCCATCAGCAGAGCTAACAATATGTTATTGATATGATTTCAGGAAGCTGTCAGCAGGCAGCTTTGCTTTCAGCTCCTCGGCTCTGGTGAGCACACAGAACGTACCTGTGCCTCTCCTGCAGGAGAGCTGGCAGCGAGGTGCACATTCCTGTCAGCTGTCACTGCAGAATAAAGAGAAACCTAAACAGGTCTTCCTCACTACCTACAGTCCTTACACAGAGAGAACACACTGCTGCTTCACTGGGAATGCTCAGCAGCACCACAAACCCTGGTGTGCTGAGGCGTGGATCATTGTCCCTGCAAAGAGCTGGGCAAGGAGCAGCCGAGCAGATGACCCAAGGGCCTTCACCCTTCTTGCCCCATGCCCACCTCCTCCCCAGCTGGCCTTTCATAAGTTTCCACCCTCCTCCTGTTCCCTCCAATTCTGCCCAGCACAAAATGAGTAGGAAGATGAGTGAGCAGGGGGTAACCAGGTGCTCACCTCTGCAGGCAGCAGAGGGGTGAAATGGTACCTGAAGCTTTGTACACCCCAAGCCAGGCGTCCAGGAGCTGTCAGAGCCCAGCCCCTGTACAGGAGGGGTAAATGGGGGTGCAAATCAGGACCCCCGGTGTCCTGGTGCACCTGCTCCTTTGGGCTCCCTTCAGAAAAGGGGTGAAATTGAAATGAGAGGTGAGGCTCTTCTGTAAAGATGCAAACTTCTTCATTTTTAACCACTTCTCCTTGAAGGAAAAATAAAGTTAGCACACAATTAAGTCCAGTATTTTCTGGATTATATTTATGTGCTACTTTATTTTCAGGATCTGAAGAATAACCACATATGTCAGAAGACACAACAGGTAAGCTAAAAGTGCAGCTCTTTCCTCTTTAGAAAACCAGTGGGTTTTAAAACTAGATTTCATATTGGCATACAAGCTTTAATAACAAAAGAGTATTTTGTACTATTAGATGTTGGTCATTTTTTTGTCTGACAAACAGCAGTAACAGGCTGCTGCAGGAGTTAGCACAGGTTTTGGTGAGGTTTTTTCCTCCAAATGATCAGAGAAAGTACCGTACTTTCAGGATGTGCCTCACTTGCTCTTAAAAGGGTAAAACAAAATATTCTCCGAGCTATTCTAAGCCTGCCATATAAGTATTATGCTGTTACAGATTTCAAAAGGTTAGCTTCAATGAACCTGACATCAGTATAACCCAAAATAACCCATTCAAGAGAAAAGTAAGAAATAATTGCTGTTTTCTCTTTTTTTTTCCTCAGCTATATTGCTATAATGATTTTGCATAACAGATTGAACAAAGTGCTGTTGTGACAGGTGGTAGAATTCAGCTAGTAAGCACAGAGACAGGGTTCAATTTAGTTTGTGAATCCTTTAATTGTTGTGCAGCTAATTAAAGAAGGTTCTTTACACTCGCAAGTGTTTACCGTTGCTAGTATGCATACATGAAAAATTAAATTGTGCCTTCAAGGGCTGAGAACTATAGAAAAATCATAGCTGATTCTGCAACATGCTTACCAGCTCAAAATAGCTGCTTTTCACAATTGGAATTTGTAAAACTTTTTGCTAAGCAAATATAGAGCTAATTAGAAGTGTTCGTTGGACCAATTAACATTTAAATAAATAAGCCATATTGCACATTTCACAGTCTTTATTTAATGATGCTTCTTAACTCTTTGGAAAGATTCCTTTAAGTACAAATAAGTTGTCATAAAAATGAAAGACAAAAATAACACCATAACAGTATATTCTATGCTTTTTTCTTTTTGCCTTGAAGTCTTCTCTAAAACTCTATACCTGTTACTGAGAAAGGGGGGTACACAAATCTGGTTCCTTCTTTCATCTTGTCAAGTTACCTTTCCACCTTTTTGAATGCAAACAGAAAAACATTTGATTACTATTTAAAGTGTTATGATAGCTCTGTTTGTTTTGCCCCATGGAACAGAATCTGTTTTAGACAAAAATTCTTACTTTTATCTCATAAAATGGCCATTCCAGCCCAAAAGAAGGGTGTTCTCAGAAGAGACTGCTCTTAGAGCAACAAAAACAGCAGTTTGAAAGTTGCATATGCAAACAACCAAGCAACAGAAAAAACCTAAATCTGTTTCCAGGCCTGCTGTTTGCATTCCCACAGCAAACTCAGCTCTGTTGTTATACCTAACCCCAGGGCTGCAATTGCCTGTCTCTTCGGGGTCAAGTGATATTTTGCTTTCAAAACAACTGTCTTTTAATTTAACAGTCCCTTTCAATCAATAGGACTCCTTCACTCTGCACTGAACATACATTTTCTCTCTCTCTTTCAACCTCCAAACCCCTACCTGACACAAAGGTTACATAAAAACAGGGGAAAGGCTTCTTTCTACTTTTTTCCAAGGTGCATTGCACTACCTTGCAATCACACTAAGAGCTAATGTGGAAGGACTCATTGTTGACCTTGGCTTCCAGCACAGAAAACCAAATTAACAAGGACCAATTAACATTCAAATAAATAAGGAAGATTAACAAAGAATACTCTGCATACCAAGAGGGTAAAATAAACTAGAGGAAGGAGTACAGTATCTCCCTCAATCAGGAAGAGTGGAATTCTCCAGGAAGGACAGCAGCCCATCAGAGCATGGGTGCACAGGCTGCTCTTTCCAAGGCCTGATGAGCTCCAGAGGGGATGTGGCTGTGTGTGAAACAGGCAAAGCTCTAACTTTGGAAAACCCTTGGAAAGATGTGCCAAGACCCCACAGTCCTGCATGATGCTCCTGTGAAAGGGAAGGTGCTCCCCACCTGTCTGGTCTCTGCTCCTTTCTCCTGGGGCTGTTGGTGTTTGGGATGCTGGGCCAAGTGGAGCATGTGGCTTTGAGCTCAACAGCTGGCCAGCAGCAGCCCAAGGCGGACACTTCTTGCATGGATTGTCAGTGTATGAGGTTTATGATTCAATTTTTAGTCAGAAAGATGTATTTGGTTTTGGTTTTTTTTAGATTCAGTAAATTCTGGTTCGAGTCAAAGAGAAGTGGCCAAAGAACAACCAACAGCCCAAGAGGAAGGTATTTGGGAAGTCCATAGAGACTGAAAATTTTGTGGTTTAAAATGTACATTCCATTACACTCCACCTGAAGGCTCCAACCTAAACTTTTGTGCTAAATAGTTGTTCTGCATACCAAGCTGCAAAATACATGTATGAAGTTCTCAAAATTTCATGGTTCAGAGCAAACCTGTATCTATACAACGTTAATTTCATATACTTCTTTAACCTTTCTTTGGAGGCAGTGGGGGGCACACAGGTAGCTGAAGCTCTAACCTGGGGAAGTTCTAACTTGTAGGGACTCCCTGTGTCATGGAGGATCAGAAATGGATCAGAAAATGCTACACCAGAAAGGATGAAAAGTGGTTGAACCCTCTACCTTCACCATCCTCTGCCGCTTGCTCTTCCTGTGGGTAAATCTACAAAAATTACTTTAAGCTGGCAAAATTTCTCCACCATTCTGGGATATCATTACCCCAACAGAACAATTAAATTCCCCACTAACTAATCATCTGCAAAGCCTGTCTCCTAAAAGGAAACTCCTCCTACACAAAGGTTATGAATAATTCTCAGAAGGTTACAACATGATCTATCATTTTAAGTATTTGGATCTGGAGTACTGGTTCAGGCCTCTAACTGACAGCCACCTTTATGAATAGTTAAGAGTTCACAGAGATGATTATCATGTACTATTTAAATATGTATAAAGGACAAAGATAATAACAATACTTTGCACTTTAATAGAAGCTTCTGTCTGAAATTCTCAAAGGAGAGTCGAAGTCCTCACGAATGCACACTCACAGCCCCTCTGACCTGCACAGTTGGTCATTGCTATTATTCTCTGGAATCTGGTAGGCTCTTATTGTTAGATTTCTCAAAAATGATAATGTCTGCCTTAATTTATAAAGCAGTTGAAGCTTTACTAAATGAGTAACTCAAAGTGAATCACCATTGTGGGGATGTTGATCAGTGCCTTGTGCTGAGCAGAAAACAGCATGGAACTCCACAGGATGCTCTGCGGATCCTTGGCCCCCATTCTGGTCAAGGAGGAGAATCCTCCTTGTTCCCAGGCTGAAATGCCACTGACTGATCAGCACACTGTCCAACTGGGAGAAAAGCATCTCCTGCTACTCTTCAGAAAAAAGCCTTTCTGTAGCCTCAAAAATAATTTTAGATCTTTTTTTTCCCAGTACTAATTCAAAAAGAGCAAAAGTGGCCTCCACTTGAAAGCCAAACTTTCTTGCATGAAGAACACTTTCCTGCAGTTTGTTACAGATACAGGAGGTTTTATATTAAAAAAATGTTTTGAATAATCCGTTTCTAAATGCCCTGTGTTGATGAAGTCAGCCTCTCCTGTCTTCTGATCAAAAGGCTGAAAGCAAGTGACTCTCTCTACTATCCCATAAAATACAGAAGGAAAATTAAATCATGTTCAATTGTATCTTTCATAGAAAATATGAAAAGAGCTACTAAATAGAAACAGAAGTGTGAAAAATAGAGCCCACAAATATCAGTACCAATCCAATGCAACTATAAATTCTGAAATGCTGCCAAAAAGTTGGTTGTGTTTGAAAACTGGACCTGGACAATTTGAACTTATGCAAATGGCATTTGTGCAGCAGTGGAACCAAAGGTCCTCCTGAACTTAAGGGCATATTTACAGAAGAGTCAACTGACCCAGAATAATTCCACCAATGTATTAGGAAAACATGTCTTACTTCCAACACTACTAATATGTTTATTATACAACTTTGTTTCTTAAACAAGTACATTTCTTAACCAAGTATGAAAAAGAGAAAAGAAAAAAAAGTCACATATGTCCCAAACCACCCAAGTTTTTCTGCTTCCTTTTACAGTACCAGTTTTCCTTCAACATTTCTTAAAAATTCTCACAAGTGTCAAAGAAGAACAAATTACTTTCAGATTTCTTGAAGAACTTGTAACAAATATAACAGTTACAGAGACAGAGAGAGAAATGGGGGAAATCTATTTCAATGTGATTGTTTTCAAATACCTGCACTAAGTGGGCATGAGCTGGTACCATGCAATCCCTCTGCAACAGGCAAATTCTCTTGGAACAAAATGCATTGAGGGAGAGAGCTGGATGAGCTTTTTCCACTGGACCCTTTGTCCTGTCAGACTCTCTGTGCTCACTCTCCCTTTTCTTCTCTAAAAACTATCTCAACATAATTTCCTTACCAGCACTGTAGTCAGTCTCAACCTTTTGTGGTTTTTTACTTATTTGTTTGGGGTTTTTTTTAATTTGGTTTGTAGTGGGTTTGTTTGTTTGTTTGTATTTAATTTTACATCAATTTGTCAAATCAGACTGATAAAGTTACTGAAATAACACCCCAAGCCTCTGGCTGCAGTACTGCTATCACAATGGAACTCTGATCTCATCCTGGCTCCTATAGCTAATAACAAGCAGCAAGAGACTGAGCTCCCTCAGCTCAAATCAAACCACCCAAAGTCAAGTCAAATTCAGCATTCAGAAGATCAGAAAACTGGTTTACCACAACTTATCACAGAGTAACATGCTAGCACAAGTTAACTGATTCACAGCAATTTTTAGTGTACATGCTCTTGGCAAACATGATGTAAACTTAGTACAGCTTTCAGTGCAAGCCAAATGTCCCTGGTTTCATTAGGGCTCAAGTAGCACACTGCTCCTCGTGTGCTGGGAGGCAGGAACAACCACAGAGCAGCTGGCAGGGATAACCTGGCTGTGGGATCAGTGCTTACTGCTCTGTCCTGGGGTCTTTTGCCAGGGTTAAGAAAACCAGGTATTTCAAACTGCCATTTGATTCATTGAAACACCTGTGTTAAATTTTTCATGGGAAGGTACCAGACTTTTCCGAAGGGACTGTCTGCAGTGGAAGTTCCACCAAACATGCAACAGGCTGGCAAAAGTACATTGTAAAAATCACAAAGCACCAAAGTCCATGCTGTGTAGAGATATCAAGACTTAAAACAGTCGGAAGTACAAATTTTAAAAATATACTTGATGGACCCAATACAAAAACAACTTGGTGACAGACTTTACAATAAACCTCATGAGTTTTTGTCCAAACTCACACTGAATCAGTGACAAAGTTTTATATCCATATATAGATCTCAGGGTGGAACTTCAATCCACAGAGATCTGAAGCTCATTGTTTCAAATGACAACCACATATACAGGAAAATATTTAATTTACCCATATCCTGCAGTTGTCAACAAAGAACACAAAAATCAAGGTGGGCACCTACAGTTAAGCCTTTTTTCCTGAAAAGCTACTTTAAATAAATCAAAACAATCAGAATAAAAACCAAACTACATTGGCCTGTAATATATTACTTACAAAACATTTTAAAGAAAAAAATTCACCCATGTGCAATTTTACCATAAGCTACACACCATTTAACTGCAGCAACACACTCTTCTAGAGTTTCTCTAACAGCTTGGTGAGGGTTTCACCCTTTTTGTCCCTGCTTAAAAATATCTCTGTAGTACCACTGAGTAGCAATGGAGCATGAAGTTGGAATACAGGAGAATGGGAAGTCCTACCTTACACATTACTGACTGGCTATACCAGGTTTCATGAATGAAAACAAACATAAAAATTCAAATGCAAAATATATCCCCAGGAGCTTCCAGTTCTTTATGCATTATTTCACCACCGCTGGCACTGCCACCATCAACCCAAAGCACTTTGGGATGCATCAGCAATGGAATAGAGTTGATGTGAGGATGCAGTGATACAAAGACAGTAACTAAACAACAGTGGCAACTGGAATTATTCCTAATAACATTTTTTCTTTTTTTTTTTTCAGAGACTAACACCTTATTGAAAAGTTTTTCCTCTGTCTTGAATTTGCTGTGTGCAGCAAGGAAATATTGTGTTCAGACTGATGTGTCTGTGTTCTTGGTAAGGGAGCAGGTACAGTGTGTCTGCACACAGGAAGGGTCACACACACAGCATCTTCTTCTCTGCACAGACAGTGCCCTGGGCAAAGCACGAATCTACACATACAGGTGAAACTGCTCTGGCTCATTTTAATTGGCAAAAATGTTTATAAACAAAATTACTGTATTTTTCCTTTTTTAAAAAATCATTAATTTCAAGAAGCAACTACAATGATCCCTACCAAAAATACCAAAAGTAAGTACAGGTTTTTCCTCAAAAAGTTCCCATAACAATTTCTATTTGTCATCTCATTTCAACATCATCAGGCCTTCTACTTATATGATCTTCCAGGGCAACCAGTTGACTGCTGCTATATATCCTGAATAATATTTTCCCTCCTGAGGACCATATATCTTTGGGATACCTGAGGGGCTCATTCACAGATCAAGAGGTATCAGCTCATTTGGAAGATCTCCTGTACAGGAAGGAATATAGTTTCATAAACATTTACAATTAAAACTTTTTGGAATAACCAAACAGAATGCACACAATGGCCACGCTAATTTTGCTTCTCTATCCTCACTGTATATTCAATTTCCACTCCAAAAGTTTGCTTGAAATTTATGAACTTGCCTAAATATAAGCACGGGCTGAAATACTTAAATTAAGACTGGCAAACCTCAGTGCTGCTTGTGGGAGATGTCACTAACCAGAAATTTGCAGGGTTTATTTTTCTATAATATCTCAGCTTTCAAATTTCTTTGAGGCAGAGCATCAATGGTCATTGGTATGTTACAAAGCATTAATTGTAACAAGTTTCAGTAGATGAAGAGAGAATCAAAGTGAAATTTCAATCAGGAAACAGACAAGTTTGTTCAATAACCTTGAAATCTCAAGCAGATGCAAAGTCACTCTGCAGGTAGAGAACAACAGATGAGAAAAATGTAACTTGTAAACAAATAGTGCTAGTATTGGCTGGAACCATTTCTCTGCCAGACTACAATATGGTCTGGCACATTATATGACTTGCACTTTCTGTTTTTATTACAGTCTTTGTTTAAGACACAATCTATGTCACCCATTTGTAGCTGTTCCAGTATCTCATCTGTCAGAATCAGACATCTACCTTTAAAGAGAATGAAATCCTCTCAAGATCCCAATGCCTTTTCTGTAGAGATAGCCTAACTTTCAGTCAGTGTTCCCTTACCCTGTGCAGGAAAAACAGTGTTCTACAATCCAAACTATGCCACATATTTTACCAAAGGGCAGCTGGCAGCTCCATGGCTTCTCCATGAGCACTGCTTTCAAAATCATATTTTACCAGAATCAAGATTAAATTGTTACTTACAAGGTTCATTTTGTAAGGACATTAATTAATGGCCTGCATATGGAAGAGAGTTGGGAAATATTGTGCATTTTGTGCATGACTTTGTTGGCAAGTACATCTAGTAATTAATGTTGACATCTTTTTAAAATGCATTAGGCAATATAGGCAACATATACTCTGCCCAGGTTTTTATTTTTTGGGGGCAGGGAGGTTGAATATAGGGTCTCCCATGGCTGAGCACTATTATTGCAGTAGGGCCTTCCATTGCCTAGCAAGGTCCCAGTCTCTCTTGGAAAAAGGTGTGGTTTAAGTGCAGTTCTGGACTTTGAAGACATTTTTGAGACTCTAGCATTCTCAGAGACTACCAGAGGCGTAGAAATTCAAACTCAATAACATTCTTAGTGAACCATTCCTTTAAGGACTCCCACTGAAAGAGTCATTCCCTTCCTTATGGATTTCAGGTAGAAAAACAACTCATGGCTGTGTTCAGACAGACATCAGCCCCCTTTCTCTTCCTCCCTCATCCCCATACCTAACCAAATAGCAATCCAAGCATCTCTTTATCATTCTCAACAAGTTTAAGCACCTTAATTCTAAGGTTCTAGATATGTAGAAAATTAGTGCCCTTCATGACTCAAAGCTATAGCAATTTTTTTAGATGCTTATTGACCTGTTTATTACTATCTGTTTATTGAACTGTTTTCCATGAATTGGTCTAATCCCTTTCTGAGCCTGCTGATGCTGTCTGCCTCCATTAATTCCCTTGGCAGCAAGTTCCAGAAGTTCACTACTCACTGTGTCAGGAATTATTTCCTTTTATCTGTTTTAAACCAATCTGTTACCTCTGCTGGGTGTTCTAGCTATGGGTCTGTGAGATTTGGTGAAAAAAGTGGGTGAGGTTTCTGGAAAGGGCTTTCATGGAATTTTGTCCTTGCAGCTATGAACTTTTTCCAAGTGAAAAATAAAAGTATCCAAACAGGGCCACAACACAGCTCAGAAAGTAAGAGCCCAACACAACAGCATGAGATTCACTGAGCACCCCCACTGCAGCAGATTTACTAACCTAGCCTACAGAATTCTATGATCTACCCCTTGATGTAAAGACAATCCACTTTACAGTTTCAAAGTTTGTAACCAACCCTTGTATAAAGAACTTGGGAACGAGACCATTTGAGGATTGATAGCTTTGTCACAACTGAAAAGATTCATCTGTCATGACTGAGATTCATTCAGTTACAGAAGAAAAATTCCAAACATTCTTACAATTCTGACTGAGAGGAAGAAAGAGTGGAAAATGTCAGAATGAAGCATTCACTACAGGTTTTTTTCAGAAATATCCATCCAAATTTTGGGTTGAAGTCTACATAGACTTCCATCCAAAGCCTATTTAACTGAGAACCCAAGGAAAATACATCCCCATCTGGCACAGACTGTTGTTCCAAGCTGTGACCAGATGATTCCCTCTACCCTCACCCTCCAAAACCAGAATGACTATAAAAAAAATAACCATGCTCTTAGGTTAAAAAAAAAAAATCTCCCAACCATGGTTGAAGCCAAATGGCCCTTCAGGCTACTACTGAAGAATCAATTACATTAGCTGTAAGCCTAAGAGAGTCCTGGGGACAATCAGTCAGAGCCATAATAGCTGTGAGGGAATTGTTAAGCAAATTGAGGGATTCTTTAGGTAATTGGGATTGGACAACCAGGTCATACTTAATTTGAAGCATCCATTCCATACAAGTGCTTCAGAGGTATAGCAGGAACTAAAGACAGAAAAGTCTAATTGTGCTGCTACTAACCCAGTGCTTTTAAAGGGACACCCCACCCCACCCACCCACCCCTGTACCCCCATTCTTGTGCATAATGTTTAATAGGATTATGCTCACTCTCAGCAGAGGAGACTTCAGGCAGCTACTGCAGGGTCAAATTGGGGAGCTGAGAGCTCCACAGCCTCCTGGGACAACCTGCAGTGCTTATTCACAGCTTGAGCCAGGGACAGGGAATTCTCAGGTACCAAAACTGAGGAGGAAAGGAATGGACAACCCACTGCTTTCTCTAAGACAGTCCAAAGATGCTAAGGATGTACATTTTTCTCTTTTTGTGGTTGACCATGCATTCAGCATACTAAATGTATACTTAACTAGAAATTGTGGTCTTCTAAAGAAACTCGGCAAAAATCCACAACTTCTGCTTCAAGCTCTCCAGAATTTACAGGCAAGAAAATCCTCAGTTCTGGGAGGTGGCTCTGAGGGGGCTGTGAGGGGATCTAAGATCAAACTGGATTTTTTACCCAGTTAAACAGGGAACTATTCCAACAGCAAAAAGCTCTCAATTTCCTTTGTTCACTGAAACAAGTTTCAGAAAACAAAAAGGTATGCCCAAAATTTATCTTCATGTCCAGTTTGCTTTTGAAGAAACTTGTTGCAAGCAGCTACTGCTAGCATTTTTTGGCTTCTCCAGAGAGAAGCAAGCTATTTGGGTTGATACAATAGGGATTGAAGTCCCAAGAGATGCTAATTCTTTGTTGGATTGCCCTGAAATTTCACAAGGTGAACAAAATGAGCCAGCAAACATGGCCCTGAGAGTGCCAGTACCAAAGCTGACAAATCTATCTTCTTGTCTCCCTTTCCTCTGATTCTTTCCTGGAACTAATTTGAGGAAAAGCCCTATTTCTGGGTCTTCTGGCAAAGAATACCTCAGATAATTGCCCAGAATGGAAGATTCTGCTAGTGCCACATTTCTTTGGCAAGGCAAGAGAAAAACTGGGAAAAGAGGGATAAAGAACAGAACCTGGATGGCTGAAGGGTGCCAAAGCAAGAGCTTTGCGCCAGTTGCCATTCTGCTCGAAATCTGCAGTGAGGAGCCCAGCTCCCTGTGCCCAGCAAGCTGGCCATGGCTTAGAAGAGTTGGCCAGAGCAGCTCTGGCAGCACAGCTGATGACAGAGAAAACTTGGAGTAGCAGACGGGCCAATAGCCCATTGGTAGAGGTCAGGAATATCTGATCGTGCACACTTCTGCCATTACAGAGCTCTCATGGAGCACAAACCCATCCATTTCATGCTCCTGTTTTGGAGGATGCTTTAACTGCTTATCAAATCAGTGAGCACTTTTCTAGCTTTGACAGAACAAGAGGCAGCAACAGGAACCGGTTGCAATTCTACCTCTAATGTTTAGAGCTGTGACATGATCTATTCAGCCAGGCTATGTCCTTCTGAAGTTATCCAGCAGTATGCCAGCAGTCACCCAGCAACAACAGCTTCTAAATAAAGAAACCATGTCAAACAAACAAACAAACAAATAAACAAAAAGTAAAATCCCTGATCTGGAACATACTGCCCTAACTGAAGGGACTCTTTCCACTCCACACACTACACTAACACCAATTTAGGTGAGTGAGCAGGCAAACTGTCTCCCATGAGACTATTTAAACAGGCTATGGTATAGCAGCTCAATGGCCTGGACAACATCAGGAGTCAAAGTCTGGGGAGCACTTGAAGAGCACAGCAAATAACCCATCTACAAAAATAATCATCATCAAAAACAGTCATCCACAAAATTTTTGCCAATCAGTACTTTGAAAAATGAGCCATCACTTTTTGTGAAGATAATGGATGGGAATTCAGTTTGTGTCACTGCTATGGGAAAAAAATGTCCATTGCTTTAGACTACAGGAAATGCTGAGCACACAGAATTTGAACTCAAAGAGCTTGGTGTAGAAATGGTCATGGTTAGTGTCTTTCTTTTGACCAGAGAGCTGCAAAGAAATCTATTTCATGTGTAGGAAGAATGCTTAGATTAAAAGTTGTTCCAGCAGAATCTTTAAGAGACCTTACTTGATGAAACCTGGGCGAAACTTAGAGGGCAGTGAAGATCCTCTAATGAGTACCCACAGGCAGAACAAAACATTTACAAGATGAGTGATAATAATCTAGCTTCTCCCAAGCTCCAGGTCAGCAAAGGAAGCAACATGATAATGTTCAAAGATACTTTTGGTAGCAGAAACACAATGCACTATATCTGCTCGCTACTGCTGCATCCCCACTGTCATTACTCATGCTATGAAAAGAAAAAAACAGGTGTATGAGGAAGCTGCGCTTGACAGAGGCTACCTGCAAAAAAATAAGGGAAGGCTGCAGACCATCAAGATTATAAACATCATCTATCTCAACACTGTATTTATTTGGCCAGTAGTGGTAAAAAGGTGTCGGCCTCTTTTGCTGGGGAGTATGTGCAATGGAACACTTCACATCATGCAATCTTTGTACAGGCACATGAGTTAATGACAGAATTCTAGATGCTTGTTTGGGACAGCAATACTGTTTGAGGTTCTGACTTAACAGGCACCATGCTTTTCAATCTCATGTTTCATAAATGCCGCTCTTACCTTAGAAAAGAGTATGTTCAAAAGCTGGAACACCACCCGAGAGAAACACCTCAGCCACAAGGTGGGTCCTTTTTGGCAGAAAAACAGAGATTATGGACCAGAGAAATGCCAGTTTCAACCACAACTGATAAGATCAGGACACACATGGTGTTAATTGCTCTGGACACTGGGAGATTCCAGCTGCTTCCATCCCGCTCCATTTCTGATACCAGCAGTCTACCACAATACCCCACTGCACTTAGGGTCAGTCCAGTTGCCTTCCATGTGTGGACACAGTGGGCATGGAGAAGAGGGAGATTTGCTTTGACACCCACAAATAACTGCATCACCTTGGGAGACTGCATTTCAAGTTTTGCTTCCGATTATAATTATAATTACTTGGTGATGATCACCTCCCCCTTTAGCTTAATTTAAAATGCTTCTGAGTTGGAGAGATGAATGAGTGGAATTATCTGGGAAGAGCTGGAGGGATGGGGGAAGGACACAAACTAACTTTTGCTCTTTCAATTCTTGTCATTGGCAAAAACCTTAAAAAATATTGCCAATTAATTTTCCTCACAGTGGTAAGCTTTGTAATTGTAACCTGTAACCAGTTATAACCATCATGTTGCTTGGTTCTTGCTAATTGCTGACTGTTGTGACCAAAACATGATTCTAAAACTTTCAGTACAGGAGGGAAGGAGAAACACAGTAGTGTTTGAGCAGGCAGTGCACCACTGCTCTTCCTATACAGTGTTCTTACAGGGCATAACTGCTAAATTATATTGGAGCCACCCATCACATACATTTAGTTGGGCTTACAGCTATCCACCCAGTGAGAAGAAGGAATCAAAAAAGCTGAAGGAAAGTAAATTCTATTTGGAAGAGAACAGCACTGGAGAGAAATCAAGAAATCATAAGGATCTCTGCTGGTTCTCTCATATAGATTTTCCTCTTTTCATTTCCACAAACACAATATGATTACTTTCAAGAACTAGGCATGAGTTAGAAACCAAAAGTAGAAAGCCAGACACACACACTTGTGCAGAGCTGATGTCAGGGTTTGGCAGTACCTTGCTCACACTGAACAAAGCCCCTCTCAGTCCATCACAGGAAAGTTGGAGCTTCCACATTGCCTTCCACAACCAAGGCTAAGAACACCCCAAATAACCTAGAATCACAGAGGTAAAATGTCTTCTGATTTAATGCATTCAGTGGATGCACTGAAATTCCACAGCCCAAAATACACTGGCACAATGATACTGATATTCCATCTCATGATACTTCATTACTGATGTATCTGTACTGAAAAATATGGTGAAATCTCTCTGGTAGCATCTGCACCGCAGTTCAGCCATGCCAGACAGAGAGAATGTCTGGCTTGAAGTCTTCCTTCATCACTTTCCTTTATCCCATTTTACCAGCTTTCAAGAAGGTGTCTGTCTTTGCCTCCTCTGAATGAGAGCGATTATTTGAGAACAGGAAATAAAACCAAGTGGTAAGAAAGGAGCAGCTGCTAGAACCAAACTGATGATGACAGTGCAGCCATCAAAGAGAACTAAGAGATTCCTATTACCTGCCATCTAGCCTCTGCCTTGGGTGCTCAGTGTGTTTTAAGTGCAGAAGCTTAATTTGCTCTTGCACACGCCAGACCACTATTGCAGATGAATCTCCAAGTGCAATCAACTAGTTGATCTACCAAAAACATGCTAGGCCATAAAACCAGTACAGTGAATTTAATCTAAAAAGACATGTTAGATTATTTTTCCACAGACCCTTAGTCTTAAAAATAGTCTTTATGCATATGAGAAATCCAATGGTGTTTACAAGAATAATGGTTTGCAGCACTGGGCAATAAAAGCTGAGATTCTCTTTGCAAACAGATAAATATTTGCACACTGGTACTGTGTGACCATCTACCCAAATATTATCTGTGTGCAGGAGGAATAAAGCACATTTTGCCAGTTGCTTTATTTTGCCAGTTGCCAGAACCATAATATCTGTTTCCTTTTCTTCCTTTCTAAGCTCTACTATTCCATAACAGAACCCACAGTCTGTACAGTGTATTGAGGATAAATAAGTGATGCATGGGGATTTAATATTACTAAATACTTATAGAGCACTTATATATTCAGAGTATTGTACAAACATTAGCAAATAATCCTCACATCAACTTGCAGGACACCGAAGTATTATTTTCCAAATTAGGGCCAAAGCTTTTGCTCATGTCTATACCCACTTTTTATTTTACACTGCCAAACCAAAACTAAACAGTAGCAATGTATATCACATTCCTTGGAATGCCAGCACCCACTACCTCAAAAAAGGACTCAGTTATAAGAACTGTTATAGAGGTTAAAAAGTCCAGAACATAGGAGCTGCAAGGATGTATATTAGTAAGAGAACCAGTTAAGAGGATTTTATAATATTTTAACATATAAATACTTGCAGTGTTTGAGGATTCAAATAATAGTCTGAAATTAATAACGAAAACCAGTGGAGTACACAACACAGTGACAATATGTTGGACATCCTAGTGGTGCTTAGGAAGCCTGTTGGAGGTTTAAAGGCTCCAACTGCAATATTGGTAAGGCTGCATTCCCACCCTCCAAAACACATCACCAGAATCAGACTAACCTCATTAACACACAAATGGGCTGCACTGACACACAGCCAGCATGGGGGCATCCCTGCTCATGGGGGACATTTGAACTCTGGGCTGGACTGAGAGAGAATGCATCCAAGCCTAGAAAGGGTGCAATTCCTACCATGAAACTCTGCTGGAGACAGAGCAAGGAGCTGGCTGCTGAGGCTGCAGCCAGGAGGGCAGCTAACCCTGGGGTGAGCTGCTCCCAGGCTCCATGTGGCCCTGAAGAGGGTGGTGAGCCCAGAGCAGCTGGCAGGGTTTATCCGCTCAACTTTCTCCGACCCTGAGAAACAGCCTGGCAGCCTTCGAGCTCTGCCTGCTCTCAGATGTACCTTTTCCTTCCTTTATGATCAACAGTCCCACGAGAGACTTCAGAGAAAATGTTGGCCTCCAGTACTCAAAATACTCAAGAGTTAAGTCTGGCATTTTTAGAATACCTGCGGGTAGTCTGGCAAATCAAGTATCCCACATTCACCCATCTCTAATGATGATTATTATGCACCAACAGCTGTCTACAGTTCAATGGATGAGGATCTAATTGATCTCATTACCTCGCCCCATATAAAGTGAAGAGCATTCCTGCTTCTTTGGGTTTGGGGATCCTAGGCTGACTGAGGACTCTGTGCTGGAGACCCGGAAACAGACTGTTTGGTAGTGCTGCTCGTTTGTTTTCAGCCGGTCAAAATCCACAGAAACAAACATCTTGTAATATACTGTATAATATATTACAATGTGGCTTTTGTCTTACTAGTTTAATACTGAATAACTCTGATAGCATTCATATGAATATTAATTTTGTAATAAAAAGCAAGACTGGTGTATTAGTTATGCGTTCTTTTGTTACTCTTAGTCTTTAATTATTATTATTAATGCTATTATGTCCAATTTCCCCTCACCTCGCTCACCCTGGCAGTCCCTGCTGCGGTGCCCTGTCTCAGGCAGCGAGCTCCTTCTGGAGCCAACAACAATGTCACCCAATTAACCCTCTGGCAGGGTACACTGTGCTTTATAAACGGTGCTGCTTCCTCTGCTGCAAGTCTCGGAGCGTCATTTCCCACAGCCAGGCACCCAAATGTCTTCCTTGGCCTTGGGTTGCCTGCCCAGCACGGCTGGCCCTGTGCGGGGTTTGCCATGTGGCAGGATCAGCCAAAATATTTCTGCTGGGGAGCTCATGTGATAGGAATCTGTGCTTCAGATTTTAAAAGTTACATTTCTGAGAAAATAAAAAAAAAGCAAAGCCACTTGCAGAAACAAAAGGCCTGAGTCCACCTCTTTTGGGTGGGTGTAAATCCTCTGTCTTTAATAAAGTTATGTCTGATTTATAACTGTGTGAGAGGAGATTCTGGCCCATAATATAATATAAAATGCTCAGCTTTCTGCAGTTTGCTTATTCATAAAGATTACTCCACTGACACTGTGGAAAAGATGCAATGAAAAATACCTAGTGCTCTGCAGCTTTGCAACTGCCAACTCTCTCTTGTTTTAAAAGAATACCACTGTTCATTTGCTAGTCTACAGCAGATATATTTTTAAAATAAAAACACTATATTTAATTGGTTATGGATCTCAGTTCTTTTAGCACTACTGGAAATCACACAAAAACACATTAGTACAGAGCAATTAGTGCAATGGCAGTAAACAACTAAGGCACTATTAAGCTGTGGGTGATTAAATAGTATTACTTCTTTATTTTTTATGATATTAGACTAAGAGAAGATTTTTAAACATATATTCCCGTTAATATTAATAAACGGTATGAAGAGCAGGTATCTTTAAGACTATTTTTGTCAGGGCACTTCAGTTTGTAAGAAAGATTCTCTTTTAATGGAAGATTTGTCTCTTTATATGGTGTATCACGCTATTTCTTATCTCACTACACTGGGACATTTATACAGTAATATTATTTAATGAGAGTTATGAAATCACACACTGTTCCTTCAGAAAATAATACCCGTATCTCTACCACCAAGGAACAAAGAGCTACCAAACTCCCAAAATAATATGCAATTATTTATATCCGTGAGAAGAACAACTCGGGTGCTATTTGACAAATTTACTACAAGGGGCTGTAGCAAACAGTGCGATAAGTTAGCCCGAGTGGCAGTGACCTTCAGGCACCATAAAAGACAAGAATCTGACCCAAGGACAGAACCCTTGTGGTATACCTTTTTAATCTGCCTAGCCCTCTCAATGTCTCTGGACTCTGTACTTGTTTATAGATCATCCTCATGGTCTGGCACATCTTTTCCTCGGCATCTGATTAAGTTAACAATGTGCTGCTATTTGCATGCAGATTTGCCAGGCCTTTCTCTACAGCTGCTCCCAAAGACTTGGTCTTTCTCTGTAATGTGATAGCACAGCAGTCAGTAAATGCAATCTTTGTCAAACCCAGGTGTGCTCTTGATTTGGTTCTCATTCGTTCCAAGCAATTTTTCTTTTTGTAGCATTTATAAGGCTCTATTATAGTATAGCCACATCTGGAGCTAAAATTCTTCTATTAATTATATACTTTTACCACTATAAAGACAAATTCAGACACAGCTACTAACATTTTTGTTGTTCTTCTTATTTTCTTTTTGACAGCCTGTATTTTATTTCTGTAGAAATTTAATTTTTAAAGCAGCATTCCTCATTTTTATTTCCATAAAAACAGTAATGCAAGCATGAAATCTAAATATTTAGTATCCCTAGCCTAAAATCATGATATCCAGAGCAATATAAAGTATTAAGCCTAATTTTTTAAAACATTTCAATACTTATCATACATATGATACTTTAATAATGTATCTGTCTCATTAAAAGAGTTACAATCTACTTGGGAAAGAAAGAGAGTGGTTAAACAAAACCCAAAAACAACTTACTCAGTTCCCTAGTGGATGCTGGTTCACATCACAGAATCACCAAACAATTTGTTCCCTCCACAGTCAAAGAGCAGAACCAAATTTGATCAGCATGGTGACTTAAATGCTGTATTTTCTTTGTGCAATGAGGGTAATTTTTCAAGATCAGGTTTGAAGTAGATTAGTGCAGAAATATGAGCTAAGCCTTCACTCTTATCATCTGAGTATGGATAAAGGATGCATTCACCCAAGAGCACCGAAAGTTATTTTCTAAGAAAAAATTTTCCTACCTCTTTTTTTCCATGTGTGAGTACAGAGATCATCACAACAAAGCAATAAATGGAGACTAGCAAACAGGTTTGACAAGTGAATCTTCACTGTGAAAATGTATATTCGAAAGGAAATACTAGAAATCTTGTTTGTTAATTTTAAATCCCATTTATGAGCAAAAAGGAGGTTTCTTTGCTAGGTAAATACCTCTGTGTTAAAAGAGGTTAGATTTTTTTTTTAGTTACAGGAGCACTAAAAAGAAAATCCCACAACTGAGGGATGATTTCCATGTCACCAAATCAGGTGGTCTTCTCCAGCCCTTGGCCAATAAGTTTAACATGGACATGGTGAGCTGCGATCTTGACTTCAGTATTATTTATTTTAAAGGGAAATATAAATGGAAAACTTCTTCTTCCCTAATCATCTTTCTTCTGGTTTGCTTTCACTGATTTTTTTTTTGCATATTTGTATCAAAACTAAAAGAAATGCAAGTGTTCCATGTCTGTGCAGCTGAATTCACTGAAGCATCAATGATTTCTGAACTATTTTTCTTTAATAAAATTACGAATAAAAATATCAAACTAGCTTTACCCATTAAAAATAAAATACAGCTGTAATGTTCTTTGTGGTGGACTTTTTAAACTATTCTACTGAGGGAAAAGCTTTTATTTATTTATAGCAGATTTTATCTTCCCAAATCACTTATTTCAGATGATTAGTTTGGCCATATATGCACCCAGTCTTTGCACAGACATGCAGACACACTCACACACAGATTCACACACAACACACACCCGTGCAGGAGGGTAAAAGAATCAGCAGACAGACAGAAGCTGGGTAACCAGATTACATCACAGGTTACGATGGAAATAAATAAAAGAAAAATCTCTCTTGCTTCCATAGCGTGGCATTTTAGTGGTGCTGGTTTGACTTTTGGCCCACACACATATGCCAATGGCAAGGCTAACTCTAGGGACTAACAAAAAAGAATGTGTGTTCACAGCTGTACAGTACACCAATACAGATTACATGTTTTCAGTGTTGCGGCCACAACAGAATGCTAATTAACATACTGGAGTGATGAGAACGGCTGTAAGGGCCTTATTGTTCCATTATTTCATGCAGCCCAGCTGCCTTTGTTTATGTCACTTATCCTCTCGTGCCACAGGTTTTTACTCCAAAAATACTATCCCAATACAACGTTAATATTTAAAAAACAAAGAGGTGGCAGATTGTCATTTTTGTGTCAGTCTCAAACTGCAGAACTGTTAAGCTGTTCTGGTTCGGTATTTAGAAATAATTTAACAGCCATATTCAGACACTGCCTGCATTCTAACATAATGGCTGAATACTTGAACCAAGCAAATGCATAACTATCCTGACATCACTTATGAGATTTAGATTGGTCAGTTAATGGAAGTCTTTACCAGAATCAATACCATAACAGCTTCTTGAAATGAACGTGATTTTTTACACAGAGTGCTGTGAACAATAAGTACAGAAATATCCTACCTTTGTATACAGCACAAAGGAACTGGGATTTGAAATTAAGAAGCAATTACAGTTTTTTGCAAAGTAATGTTACAGTTGATTATTAGAAATAAACACATACAAAATAAGCACTTTTTAATAAATAGCTGGAGAATATTAAAATTCTACAATCCTATTATTCCTTTTTTTCCTACTTTTTAACAGCCATTTTATCTGCTGGCTTGGTTATCATGTTGCTGTTAAGGATTAATATTGATGATTGTTGCCAACAATGGTTAAATACTGCAGAAAAACACTTTTTATGAGAGAGATGTAGCCATATCTAACTGTAAGTAATATTAGTTGTGCCTGCTGCTTTGACTTCTTTGATTGATTCATGAAAAAAAAGCAATGTTAAATGCTATTAATATTCTTAGTTGTATTACTGTAGTGCCTCAATGTCTTGGCTGATGTTGGCCAGGTTCAGATCCAGGACAGCCAAGAAGACAACAACTTCCTAGTACAAAGGAAGAGTTCCTGTGCACAGAAGCTCCCTGATCTCAAAAGCATTTATGTTTCTCACCAGAGAAATCAAACAACTTGGCTCCCTTGACTTCTGTGAAACCACACAACAGCCTGAGTTTACTTAGGGGTTCAAAGAAACCATTAAGGTTTTATTTGATTAGTAGCAACAAGTGTGATAATTTGAAAAAGTGAAGTAAAGAGGAGGGAAAAAGAAAAAACAGCCAGAAAACCCCAGGACATTGCTGGTAGGAAGCTCAATGTACTGCTACCTGGTTGCAACTCAAAAGTTTCTTCCCCTCATTTACTTGGTATAAAGAAATAGGAAACATTAATGATAAAGAGTTTTCCAAACAATTTACTCCATCAGTTGACTGTAATTGCTGTCAGAGCATGAGCTTGGCTAGAACCCGAAGTGTTAATGGTGCATTTCTTTCTCAAATTAAAAGGGGAAAAAAAAAGAATTTTGTTCCAGTTTCACAAGTTTAGCTTTCCCAACAAAGGGTGAGAGAGCTAACAACATACCTGTCACCTCAGATTTACCCAGTGAACAGAAACATCAGAAAGGGTAAGTCTTCCCCAAAAGTGTCATCCCCCTAATCAAAGACACGCTGTTGTTAATCACAACACACACGAAAATCCTGAAAACACCCAATCCAGTGAACAAGCCCTGGTTGCTTTTTAATGACTTTAACTGGTAATCTCAGATAAACGTGCAACTGCTTGGAGTGTCTGTCTTATGCAAGGCAGTAATGAGGGGATTTAATGTTTTCTCCAGCCTAGGCAGCTCACGATGGTGAACACGCCACAGGTGTGGTACAATCTAATACAGAGCAGTTCCTCAGCTATGACCATTCCCCTACTGTGGACAGAACATAGATTTTTTTTAACTGGATCCAGGAGCTAGCTAAATTACCCAGCTGCTCTGTGTTTAAGCCCCCAGCTAGTTTATATACCAATAACAATAAACTTTCTATAACAGCAACCCAGCCTATTACAGTGCTTCCTGCTCAAGCTAAAAGTGGGCCACTGTTACTTCAGCTATGTTCATGGATGACACCACGGGATTTGTCCCTTCCTAAAACTGTAAAAACATTATAAAAACATACAAGTGCATGCTCAATTAATGGAGTTTTGTTTTCCAGTAGGATGATCTGTTATTTTATGGTACAGACACACAGTATCTTAAGCCTGTCTGTTGGGAACACATTGGAAGGTTGGCTTTTTATTTATGCTTATTTACAACACAACATCTAGTTGCAGTCACAAAAAGAAGTACTGACAATGGCTTCTTAATAAGTTTAGTGTGATACAGTCACAGGTACTGAAAACTTCTCTCCAGATAATCCATTCATGCATTTATTTTTAAAAATAGCATTCAATTCTGACATAAATTAAATAAAATTGTTTACAGTGTGTAATAGGTGTGTTGTGGAAACTGTGATGGTCTGTTCTAAGAGTGAGAAGTGTTATACAGAGATGTTTAATAGGTTTTATCAGACCAGCCAATATGGTAGACAGGAAAAAAAAACCCACCAAAAAAAAACCAAGACAGACAAGATTTTGGGACCAAAAAAAGGACTTGTTTCTTCTAAAATGTAGCAATTGTTTCCCTGCAGAGATATCTGTTGATTTACTAACATGACATATCTCTATAAACTTAGTCTTTCTGAAAACACATTATAAAAATAACTGTTAAATTAATACTTCACAAAAATAAAATTTAAAAAAACTGAAACAACAAAATTGACAAAACACTAGAGTTTACATTGTGATTTCCTTGAAGTTAGAAAGAAATTCTGCCATGATTTAACTGTTCCCATTGCTTCATAACTTTCAGTGAACTACTTTCAATCTCAGTTTATGAAATTCTACTGAAATTAACTTCTTGTGGCTATGGCTGGTACAAATAACAGCAACAAGGCACTAAAACACTAATAAACTGATTACAAGGTCACATAAATGGATATGTATATAGCTGCTGGGCATAATGCATAAGTAACTTCAGGTGCAAGCCATAAAATACAGCAGTGAGTATGGAAGCACAGGCAACCACAAAAAAAACCTCAACTGTCAGTTTTTGAAAATACATATCCTCTCTGCATTTAATCAGGCATTTAACTTAAAAGTATCCCCATCCTAATTTAAAACAATTTTAGATACAAATTTAACAAAAGCTAAGATTTTTTTAACAGGGACTCCAACACTGTAAGAAAACTATGCCAGATTACATAGGAGCTGCAAGACTCTCTTACATTATTTATCTACATCATGTATGGCATCTTATCTCTACAAACATAGCCATTTTCAAAATAACCCTCAAAAGAGGGTGCTCTTGTTTTCACAGTCACTCCCAGACCATCCTCAGTTGGAAACAGACTTAGCTTGAAAGTGCTCACTTGCAGACAAACCAGTCCAGGCACTATATAGCTGTCACAAGGCTGACAGCTTGTTGTATGGAGATGATTGTACCTTCCCCACAGAAAGTCCCATGGGAAGGGCTGGAAACAAAAGAAATCCTGATGGGATCCATCCATCTGAGCAGGGCAGCAGTTGCCTTCTGCTGAGAGCACTAACCTGGCAGTCCTGTCCAGCCCACGCCATTTAGCCCTGCCCTGCATCTAAAACACCACTGAAAGACCTGCACACCTTGCTCAAGCCCAAGCTCCCCATTCCCCCTGCTCTGTGTCACCACACAGCTGAGAGCTTGCTCTGGGGTGAGCTGGTCATGGAGCAGGAATCCTGCTGGGATGTGGCACAGGGGGGGCCCTCTGTAAAGCTGCAGCACGAGGGCCACTCCTCACCAGCACAATTCCAAGGACATCTGCACAGGGGCTTTGTGCCTCCACACCAACTCTAATCCAATTACAGCCATGCCTCCATGGATCCTTAAGAGGCTCCAAGAAAATGATGGCTAAAGACTTGAGCTGCATTCCTTTTTCCTGGTCTTTGGGGACCAGAGGTGATGATTTGCAGCTTCCCATAGTTCCCAACCCTCCCATCCCTACCTGCCAGACTCTACTCCTTCCCCTCACAGTGCTCCATCATCAATCAGTTCTTCAGGTGCTTGCCAGGGATCTGCTTTGTTCTGCATCCAATTCCAACTGGCTGTACATAATAAGAATTTCACTCCTATGCCTGTGCTTTCCACCTGGGAAATTGAATCCTTCATGCCATTAGCCTTCTATATTGTCCTCTGACCATACGGAAAAGGTTCCACAGTAGTCCAGAAAGAGGAAGCCTGATACAGAAACTGGGCCCTTGATCTGCAAGAAGAAGCTTTCATACATCAGAATTCCCCTTCTCTAAGAAAAAAAAAAAAAGTGTTTCATTTATCTGTGCAAACAGCAGGATTTCCAGGCCTAAAAATTACATCATACAGAAAATAAGGTAATCTCTTGGTTTTAGAAAATCCGAGGGCCACGGAAATCTTGGGGCTGGATTCTGTAGCTGAGGAAACATTATTATTCTGACAGGGCTCACCACCTCCTGCATGACTCTTGGTAAACACATGCTCTCCATAGTGAAGCACAGGGAATGTGATGGTTTCAAGTGAACATGTGATAGGTTTTACTTAAGTTGTTTAGGGTTTGGTTGTTTAGAGCTTTACTTAAATTAGGGGGTTGAAAAAACCTTAAATTCTGCAGAAGTCCATTGATTTTGGCACAAGCTCGGGAAATATTGCATTGCTGAACTGACAGGGCTGTGGTTCAGCCACTGATGTCCAAAGCCACATTCCCTGTAACCAACTGAGCTCTTTCCAGTGTTCACAGCACACCCAAAGCATGCGCTAGTATTCAACTAACGTAGACCATGTTATGCCTTATTATATCACAGACACTGTATTTCGTGACATGACCTTGTTGCTTCAGAGGAATATTTTTAAAGAAAATGCTGCTTCAGCTGGGTGGATTTGTGAACTGCCAGTGCTATGGCACTACCACACTACTGTCACTTAATGTATAGGAAGCTATAC
Organism: Camarhynchus parvulus; assembly: GCF_901933205.1. Taxonomy (NCBI): domain Eukaryota; kingdom Metazoa; phylum Chordata; class Aves; order Passeriformes; family Thraupidae; genus Camarhynchus; species Camarhynchus parvulus. The sequence goes on along the minus strand of NC_044581.1, from coordinate 14,660,014 downwards.
CTTCAAACACTTAGACATAGATGAGTGCTCAAAATCCCTTGTTTGAAGAACAACAAAATAATAAGAAATAATAATTATAGCAATAACTGCTTAGTATTTGTATGATAAAAGTGCTGAAAAGACATTAACTAATTAGTGCTCACAACACCCATGTGAGGCAGAAAAGTATCATTATCCACATGCTACAGATGGAAAACTGACAATGTGGAGTTACCTGCCTTTCCAAGACATGCATGAGGGGATAATCACCTAATGCAAATTCATCAAAACCCTGTGGGGAAAGCACCAGTAGAATGGTCACACAGGTTCAGTTTCCTCCCGGTGAGCTCTGATGCAGTGAGAGAGAGAGAGCAGCACGGAGAGGTGTGGGACAGACACACGTACCCTGCATCTAATCTAGAAGCTGTGCAGAGAGGAGACAGAGACAGCTGCACAGATCATTAAAGGCAGCCTGATTACTTGAGCTTGACACCTCTTTTTTTTTCCTAGAACGTCACTCACAGTGATGGGTTAGTCGAGTCAGGCTGGGAAGCCAAGTGGGTTTTGCAGGAGGAAGATCCCCTGGACTGACCCCCACTGAATATACAGCTTTTGCAGCACCACCTTTGACCACGTAGTTAAGAATCAAATTAAACAGCTGGGGTATGCTATCCTTTGCATGCATCTTTTTTAGGAGCCAGGTAGGTTGGTTTCTTGCACATGGTACATTCTGACAATAGCTCGCTTAGCAGTTTGTTTTCTTTTTTCTGTAAGGCTGTTAGCTCAGCTCTGTATAACCAAGAGGTTTGGGTGACTTGCATAAAGCATGGATAAAACTACTGCTACCAATCACAGTCAGAGGCTGATCAAAGCCAACATTCATTAACTCTGAACACAAAATTGTCTGAATCCATCAGTAAATGCAATGGTGTCTAATTAGAGAAGGCATTGCCTGTTTCAAAAGCCATGCTATCTAGCTGGACCATTGAGCAGTAGAGAAAAGTAAAGAGTAGCAAAATCTCATATGAAGGAATTAAAAAAGCGCAGTGATTTCACTCTTTATGCATGGCACAAGTTATTATCTCAAACAGTGACATCAATAATAGGGGCCTTTATTTAGATAGTGCTGAGCTACAGCAATTCCCATTCACTTTAGGTGGAATTGAGGGTGCTCAGCAGGACTGAAAAAAACAGTGACCAGATAAACATTGTAATGTGTGGTCCAGGAAGCTGGAGAGTGCCTGGAGAAAAAGGAAGAACCATAATTAAATACAAACCTAATGGAACACGGACAGCCAGGATCCTGTGTTCTACCCAGTAGCACTTTTACCAGAGTGAAATGGAGCAACAATAATCTAAGCTCTATTCCATCTAGTCCTCCTTCCACAAAAATAGCCTAGGAAAAATACCAGTGAAGCTATCAATCCCAGGAAGGAAAGTGCATTGAGAGAAACCTAAACAAAAGTTTAATTTCAAATCAGAAATTAAGAGATATTCAGAACCATTTCTCACATATATTCATTGATACAAACTTTTTTTGATATATGCTGCTTCTGCCCTTTTGCATTTGACCTCTGACTACTCCAGCAAACCAGTTCCACTGGCAGGAACACCTAGCAAAAATAAAGGAGCTTCAACGACTTGTGAAAGTCCCCTGAGCTGAATATCAGAGTGTAGCACAGTAATTGCTAATTGAGAGGCTGGCTGAGGCTCCTGCTAAAGCCCACCCAGCAGCAGGCACAGCACTTGCTGAAAATGGTTAAGTGGGCTCCTGTGTGGGCCTGGAGCAGGTGGTGCATTATCCCAGCAGGGTCAGGACACTGCAGCTCCCTGGCACAATTCCCCTGCTCCTGGAGTCACCAGCAGCACTGAACTGGGCTCCACAGGGCCGGGACCCCGTCCTGAGAGTGCAGCCTGGGGCAGCAAACCCAGAGGCACCCAGAGCTGGGGAGAAGGCATCAACTGACTGTGATTTTATTGGGTTTGTTGCAAATAAAGCAAAGCCCCAAGGAGGTGCTGAGTTTTTAGTCTATTTAGTATAGTTTCCTTGTAGACACTATTAGGACAGGCATCTGCTCCCAGTTACAGCTCCCAGCCAGTGAGGGAACATGAACAGCAGCACCTGACTTCTGCAACTAATCAGATGGTGAATATTTACAACATACTGTTTACAATGCAAACAATCAGCAGCCCAAGCACTGCTCCACGAAGAACACTGCAAATAATTTTGAGCAACAAAGCAACATGAGAAAATGCCTATCTGTTCTCAGACAATTTGTGAATAAAATAAATTACTCCCAAACCTCACATAATTTCAGGTCTTTCAGGAACTTTGCCACCAAAGTCAATGACAGTTTGCCATCAACTTTTACAGAACAAACCACCCAATATTTAAAAGGAAAATATGCTATTTTTTTAATTAATGGGAGTACTACAACCCATCCCAGCAGCAGCCTGACATCAACAACCATATACAGACCTGTTTAGAAAGTTTTTTACCCTTCTCAGATCAATAGGTCTAAAATATTTTGCAAG